>NC_047665.1:1445000-1702500 GCF_011762505.2 Arvicanthis niloticus | reverse complement strand
TGGAGGGTTACCCATGACCTCAGAAGCTGCCACAGGCATGAAGCAATCTAGCTTCTCTTGAATAGTCCCAGAGAATAAGTCAGATGATTGGGGCCACCCTTCCACTAGCATTGAGACAGAAAAAGACCTGGACCTTCCCAGCTCACCTAGGCCAGAGCTAAGATCATACAAAGCAAAGAAAAACACAAAAAAGAATAACAAAAATCACAGTACAGTACATTAAAAAGTCACATACACACACCCACCCACCCATGCGAACTGCATACAACTACCCCTAGAGAAGCCACTGGGATTAACCTGTTTTCTTCATGTCTGCTCGTTAAACAATTACCACGCATAGCGTGTTCCAAAGTTAACAGTAACAATTCATCCTACCACAGGGTTGTGATATGCAAATTTAAAATATTTTAAACAGAAACCTTTACAAATAATCCTATTACATAAGCAATATTTGCATAGAATTATACAAGTAAATTATACAATATTTAAGCAGCAGCGACATATGCTGGGAGATTTTTAAAACTAAGTTAAGCTTGGTTGCGGCACAGAGACCAATGTACACAGGGGAAAGGACCCCCGTGGTCTCTCCACTCTGGGGCAAGAGTGGAGAGGCCCCAGGCAATAGACTGTACAGCATTTCCATGTATATTACATGTGTACACCTCTTAAATATTTATAGAAATATTTCACAAAATAATACAATCAGTTACAGTAACAATGAACTGCTTTCCCATAATTCCAAGCAGCTCTCTTCAAGCGGTCAGTTCTGGAAAGAGGTGGGGGCGGGGCTTTCCAATCTTTGGCCTCTTTGCTTCAGATTTTAATTACCCTTTAAAAGAGAACAGAAAGGGAGGTCACATTATGGTCACGGCCACACTGAACTGTGTGCCTTACACAACACAGTTCTTTACTCTGGGCGGGTGGCTGAGAGCCCTGAAACTCGGCAACGGGGCTGACTGGGGTGCTAAACGCGTTTCACCGATTTTTCACCCTGTAGTCATCTGTGTGCTTGTTAGAACTCTGCTCTAAGTGGTCAGCAAACAGGTACAAGGCAAAGCTGCTAAATGCATCCAAGAGATTAACAGCGGAAGAAAAGAGATCCAGTTTGGAACGGTACTGTTACTCTGAGGATGAGAGTTTGACCTCGTCAGCTTTGCCTTGGGAGTAAAAGGTCTCCCAGGGTCCAGTCTGGGTCCACTGCTCAGATGGCCCTGGGAAGCACCCCTGGGATACCTGTGGCACACACCTCAGTTGGAGCTGCTCCCTCATGACCTCTCCTCACACTCCACGTCCTGTAGCTCTATGACCTCCACCTTTGAGTCTCTCCTTTCACACCTGACATGAAAAGGCACATGAGGATCCTCGAACACCCCGTGATCAGTCTCAGGGTAGCTCTCATAGCCTGGACAGGGTCCCCCTCGGGGGTTGCGCCCAGGTCCAGGCGGGGGGTGCACAGCGACAGTCACGGAAGCTGAAGCCGTCACAGTGGTGATGGGCTGGCAGTAGCTGGGCACAGAGCTGCCCGTGGCAGTGGACATTGGGTTCCGAGGGTTGTGAGAACGGGCCCCACGGGGGCCTGAGCGGTCCCTATTGCTAGGGCCAGAATGCCCTTCAGTAGAAATTTCAAAAGCGTCTCTGCGCGGTCTATAGGGGGGTGGCCGCAAGCCTTCTCTGGGGGCATCCCTTCGAGGCTGCTGGCCTTGCCGTCCAGGGGACAAAGAGGCAGAGTCCAGGTGGGGCGGTTGCCGAGGGTTCAAGGGAGGCTGATGTCTGGAGTCAGGATGGACCACCTGCAGAGGAGACATTAGGTTAGGGGAGGTAGGATGGTGACCTTCTACCCACAAAAGAAAACCTATTTCCTTAGAAACTTCCAGGATGTGAATCCTACTTGCTCCAGCACAGCTGGCTGGAGGCACAGAGCCACTCTCATAGTTACAGGAGCATCCCAACTCCCCCCCACAACCAACTGCCCATCCTGCTCAGTACAGCCAGAGCCTAGGTTCTTTGCCTTAAAACTGCCAAGTTCCGGATGGCCAAGAGGCTGGGTGTCTTGGAAATAGGAAACCATATACCGTAGCTTTTAAAAGTTTTAAGGCTCCCGTTTCTGGGTCATATTATTATTTTTTCCCACCTGTCCATAGCTCCAAGCCAGGTGTAGTCAGAAGCTGATGTACTATAGAAGCAGAGCAAAAACTTCCACACAGATAGTTCTGTTAGGCAATACATCTCTGCCTGACTATTAGGAATCTGGTTTCTGGGTCTCTGTACAAAGCTCGGAGCAACACAGTGGCCACATCAATCAAAAGGACCGTGACCAACTTCAAAGTCGGTGAGCTTGTACCTATTTTTAGGCTCCTGCTGAACAGAACCAGATTCACACTGCAGCTCAGCAGGGCATCGTCACGGGTGTGTGTGTTTGGGGGGGGGGTGTTGTGGAGAGAGGACGGGGACACAATTCACTGGCCAGCCTCTCTCTCCTTCATGGAAGGCTGCTCTAGCCTGGGACTGGAATACACATTTCCTGTAAGCATAGCGGGGGCCTCAGGCAAGCAATAGGAGCTTTGGGAGCCTTCCCTAACTCTTCAAGGCCGATCATCTTGACAGGAGGGGCTGGGGTGGGTAGGGAAGGAGCCTGTGGATTCCTTACTACCCTCTGGAATTAAGTACTCAGGATGCTTCTGAGTACTTTCAATAAATCTCCAGCCATCTACAAACCACAAAGTGACTGTTGGGAAAGCTTTAGATAGTTTAATTAAAATAACTTTGTGCCAATGTCATTTAAAGGTACTAGAGATGAGAGGAAAACAAATAAATGCTCCTCGTGGTGGTACACCGCACTGTCTGTCTGTCTGTCACATCTCCTCCTGTGTCGTTCTGAAAGGACAGACAGTGAGTGTGAATGGACCAGAGAAGGGAAAGGAGATAAAAGCCCTAAAGCTGAGTCTACTCTGAATAAGGGTAGGGCTGGGGATGAGCCCTAGGGCTTTGAGGATTCCAGGCAAGCACTTCACCACTAAACTATGCCTCCCTGTAACAATGCTGGCACTGCCCCATTTCAGTCCGCAAGATTAAAAAGAAACGCATCATAGTTTACAAAAAAAATGGCATGCTGGCAGTTTCCTGTGATTTGACCTGGCGTGGATACTTTTTTCTTGCACCCCATCTGTCTATGAGATCTGCTGTTCAGAGTAGGCAAGGGCCTCCCCTGAACCTCATGGCCCACTGCCACAGGACGAATGAATCTTCCCCAGTCCCCTCCAGGTGACTCACAGTGGACCGGGCAAAGACAGGGTTTTCTGTGGCTTCCACAATCACTTGGTGGGCAGGACCTCCGGTGCCCTGCTGGGCTTCATAGTGCCTGAGCTCCTCACTGATGCCAGACACTGTGGTCTGAGAGCTGTACTCTGAGTCGGAGGAATCAGACCCGTTGTTCATGTGACCAGGAGGCACCGCAAACCTGACGACACTTGGGGGCGGCTCAGGAGAAGGAGTAGGCAGCCGGTTTAGTCCATTGGCTGGAGACACCTGTTTGAGGAGGTTTCCAATTTAAAAAGTGTTACATTTGTTTACCTGCTAGTTACTTTCAAAGTTCAAAGCTCAGGATTATTCATGGGGCTCTGTGACCTCATAGGGAATCCTCACACATTATACTGTATCTCCTTCCCTTCTCCCTCCTATCTGGAAGACACTCAAGATTCTGGCACAAAAACATTGCCCCAACATCCAACACCAGAAAGGCGGGACAGTATCTTTTACCCATCTTTTCCTGTTAATAAGCCCAAACAGTTATCTGATGTAGAAAACCTTCCTTTACATATCCCTAAGATGGAAGCTGTCCTTCCACTGGTCTAAAACAGTCAAAGGAAAAAGTGAAATAGCCATTGTTAATGGATGCTGACTGAAAAGCTCAGACCATCAACTAATATGGAAGCACCTGACTATCTCAATCAGGAGTGGTGTTGGGGGGGGGGGTAACTCTGGGTGATCACTGACCTCAGGACATGGTCCAAAGAAAGATAAGAGAACAGGCAGTAGAACCAGTCCGTTGAGAACCCCCAAGACGGTGAGAATGGCCAGGACGGCAAAGAAGTATCTGGAAGACAAAAGGGATATGGGTCCTGTCAGAGTTAAATGAAAGCATTCCACCCTCCAGGCACCCAAACCTGCTCAGCTGAGAAGTCAGCTATGAAACCCTAGTTCAAACCTAGCACAAGGTTAGTTTGGGATTTTGCTCCTTTTCAACCGTACGACGCCGAGACTACATTCCATACCCTGTAGTGGTAGCTCGTGAAGGAAGGGGGAAAAATAGTTAATTTGCTGAAATCCTCTGCTTGTGACGTTATTTGTGAACATGTTACACCAACACAGAAATATGGAATGCAAGCTGAACGGCTGAGCAACCTGAAAGTACAGATACAATGTGGAGCGAGGGGCCCCTCTCGAGAACCCAGCAGAAGCAAACAAATGAAGTAGAGGGTGTAGAATTTAAGCAATTTGGCCCAGGAGGAAAAGCAGCCTGCTTCTGCAGGCAGCTAATCCACTGTGAAATGCCCCTGCTTCTTACAGCAGAATCTCTAATTAAGTCTCTAGTACATCAGGTAAGGCTTTCCCTGGGCTTTCATTAAGCACAACTTTCTGCCTACAATTTCTCTGGGTTCCAGTTTTACCGAACAGCTCCAATTGCAACCTTTTTAGAACACAGGAACCAGCTTTCTGCAAAGAAAACGCTGCCCATTCTGTGAGAGCCAGGGCATTGTGCAGGTCGAGGGCGCTCCACAATGGCAGGGCTGCTCTGCGGGCCAATCTTTTGTTGAACAATTTAGCATCTTTGAATACTCTTGTTTTGCGTCAGCCAATTCAAATATAAAGGCTGAAGCACCATGGTAGAAGAGGGAGAGTGAACAGCAAGTTCTGCGTTCCCACCATTGAGGGCTAAAGGTCTGGGATCCTTCAAGAATACCAAGGTAAACCTGTCAGCCAGGGCCCGCCTCTGGTCAGCACTGCACAGCTGGAGGGCGCACACTCCACGCAAGGATGCTTTTCTGGAACTAATGATTTCTAGGGCTTTGATGGAAAGGTTGGGGCTGAGGGCTGGGGTTAGGATGTTCTGGAAAGAGGGAAGGCTAGATATCTATCTGTTAATGGTCCCCTGGATCATAAAACTGAACAGCTACCCTACGATGCCATGTCTGCATATGTTTTGACATCAGATGAAAGGAGAGAGAATCCCTATAAAAATACAAATACCTTACAGCTATTGTAAACACTAAAACCTGCTGAGTTGCATTAGTAAAACCCAAGCCGCCAATGTCTTGCTCTAACATAAACTGTGGAACTTTTGGGTGGAGGCATATATCAGCAGCAGACATTAAGACATTTGCATCTCATCCATCTAGCTGCTACATAAACAGACCAATTAGATTTCTGACGGCTTCATGTATACAGTGTCTGTTCATTTATTCAACTCCAGTGAGGACTTTATCCATCCTATTTTAGAAAATGGGAAGCCCTTTTAAGTGCTTGAAACAGAAACCCTGCTCTCTCTGGGAGGGAATGAGCAGGCCCAGCTAGGGCAGGATGAGGGGATAGGTTGTGTTCCTTAGTATTCTTTGTAAAGCCATGCATCAGCTCCTCAGATGACTCGACCTGCAAGGTCTCAGCACACCCAACTTTCTCTTGGCTTTGAACTGCCTGGGTAGAGTTGTATCTCCCAATCCCTACAGACCATGAGCCACACAGCAGAGATGGGTTACCTGTTACTTGCCAGTAATCACAAAGACAGCACTTGTGAGGCCGGCATTACTTTTGTGTTGGCAGAGCCAAGGGACCATACCAAATCAGTCTCATTCGGCACTGGACATTTATATATCAATAAGACAAGTGTAGAAGAAACAAACTCCCAATCAACACTTTAAAACAAAACAAAAAAATCCCAAACTAGGAGCTAAGTTAAAGCAACTATCTCAATGGTATTTGGCAAATGAGAGTCTACTGAGTGGTTCACCAACTTACCAATAGGCTGTGTGAATGAATACCAGCTTGTTCAGGCTCACTTGGGAGCTGTCTGGAAAGGCCTCTGTCAATCTGTACTTTAATAGCCCCAGATGATGAGGAATATAGGAGTTCTAGTCTATACTGAAATGGAGTCAATCTCTGCCTACTCTACCCACAATGAGCCAACTGTACCTCAATCAGAAAGAGTGACATGGTAGAAGATTGGCTGTCCAAGGGGCTATGCCTCAAAACTGGTCAATGAACTCCCACCCTTTCTTTTTCCTCCTCTGGTAGTGGGGTTTGAATTCACTTGTCCCTTGCATTCAGCTAAAACTTCTAGATAAAAATCCTTTTTTTTTTTTTTTAAAATTTGAACACGTGAACTTCCCCTACTTGGCTAGCCCGTGTGTATACACATGTAAACCTTGATTAGAGCCAGATGTGGTAGCACATACCTACAATTTTAGCACTCAGGAGGCTGAGGCAGGACTATCAGCACTTCAAAGCCATTCTCTGCTATGGGAGTTTCAGGCAAGCCTGGGCTACATGAGACCTGTTTCGTAAACAAACAAAACCCCAAACACCCAACCCCTTAAAAAGCATTTTCTTGTCTTCTTCACATTCTCCTGCTTTTAATACACATTAGTATTTTTCCTAAAAAGTAGCCTGAAGAGCAGCCAGGATGTCCAGGAGCTCTACCCTAACCAGGGAAGCACAGAACAATCCTGTGTCAAAGAGTACCAATAAAAGAAAAATTAAACAACGCTACCAAGAACAGCCTGATTAGGTCATTTCTCCAGACATGGAGCACCCTACACAGCCTCTTATCTTAAAGACATACTAGGATCTTTACACATCAGATTTTCCTCTCCAATGGATCATGGTTTTAATTCAGTAGTCACCCAGGGAAGCCAACATTGCTTTAGAGTTATTTCTTTCTTGGGGAGCTAAGAGTCTTCCCAAAATGAAAACTCACTGTCCTTTACTTCAAAAGCATTTTACCCAAAAGAACAAAACCTGGCCTTGTGATGCAAAGAGGAGAACACAGGCCGAGCTCAGAGTCGCTAAATTTGACCTTGCAGTCAGGTGTTCAGCATTTATGAAGCTCCACAAGGGACCCAAACACGAAATCTGGGTACACTGTACTCATTTCCCATGTGTACTTAAGAGCTAGGTGACCATATTGGAGGTAGGGTACGTTTTCTTTCTAAAGTTTGCTTTAAGGCGGGGTCTCATGTATCCCTGGCTATTCTCAAACTCAATATATAGGCAAAGATTGGTCTACGGAGATAAGCCTTTCCTGAGCTACGGAGATAAGCCACCTGCACCTGGTTTACATGGCATCAGAGATGAAACCCATGGCTTCATGCATGCCTAGCATCCCAGTGAACTGCATCTCCATCCCCTCCACAGTTCTGAAGGGGAGGGGACCAAAGTTGAATGATGTTATTTATCGGAAGTCACAGTCATCTATAGATGTTTGCAACTGGAGTCTCAACACGTGGGCTGCCACACACTCTTTCAAGCTGTGGAGCCGCCTCTAGCCCAAGATACTGGTAGGCCAGGATGTTATGAAACAGGCTGAGACGCACCCCTAGTAGATAGAGAAGTAATATGCCACCAAGACAGTAACGATTCTTTTTTTTTTTTTTTTTTTAAATCAAGCCTCCTCTTCCATCTCTGCTTACCTGACAATGAAATCAAATTCGGACCCTGCAAGCATCAGTACACCCAGCAGAGTGGACACAGCACCATCCAGAACAGGAGCAAACATGTGCTCCAGGGCAAGCATAGCCCTGTGGTTCTTGTCCCCAATGGCTGTCAGAAAGGCCTGAGCAAAGGAAAAACAGAGATGGTCACACTCTTGGTGTGGTGAAGTGCTCAGCTCTGTCTGTACTTGGGTTTTGTTGATTTTCCTCATGTACCTCAGACTGTCCTCAAACTCACTACCGTACAAGAATGACCTTGAGCTGAAGCTTCCTTGTTCCATTTCTGCAGTGCCGTGGTTTACAGGTATGCACTACGATGGCTGCTTTTATGTGGTGCTGAGGAGAGAGCCCAGGGAGTCCTGCAGGCTAGGCAACCACATTGCCATCTTACCTATAGCCTCTACCCTACAAGTTAAATAATTCTTAACTTTGTGTAGGTGGGCGGAGTCATCTCAAAGAGACTACTCTACTGTTAAGAAAAAAAGTATCCAAAACATAGCAATATACCCAAAAGGATGCCTGACTTTTTAATGTCATGATAAAGCACTGTTTATTAGGTCTTCTGAAAAACAACAACAACAACAACAAACCCAAAGCATGGTAGTCCAGGCTTATAATCCCTGGACTTTATTTATCAGACAGCCTACCTACTAACCTACTTAGTGAGCTCCAAGCCAGTGAAAGAATCTGTCCAAAAAACTAAGGCAAATGGCACCTCAGTAACAGTATCTGTTACCTTCCAGTCTCCACAGGCATTATACGCACACAATCCAGACACATGGGTGATTCTGAGACACTGTTCCTAAATCATCATCTCACTGATAGCTTCAAAACGCATTCCTTCTGAACACCTACGTCCACAGCCCGTGAGAGAGCAGCGACAACTCTGAGAGGCTACAGAAGGCACAGACTGTGTGCTACATCCAAAGCTCAATGCTGGAAAAGCAGTAGTAACATCCTTGGTTCAGGCCTAACCTCGGCATTGCAAACACTAGCATTTATTCAGTCAATACTATTTACTGAATGCCTGTTAACGGCCCCAGGTACTTAATACTATGAGCGCATCTGTAGGCAGAAATTAAACCACACAACGCTACAAGGCTTTTAAGTAGTTTTCCCATCAGTGTGCACAACAACCAGCTCATCTTTTGGATTCTACTCTCTTTTTGGTTAATTTCTTCCAACAACAAGGCAGTGTATAAAGAGAGAGGGGTTAACATTTCCTTGAAACCATCCATGGTTTTCTTGTTTTCTGTCACCATGGATGCACGCAGAAGCTGGGAGGTCTACAGAGCTGGGTGGGCTGAGGTGGAAGAGCAGGCTCTTCAAGGCTGTGTGCGTCCGAGCTTTCATTCACAAGCCTGAGGGTATTTCTGTGGCTGCCAGCTACCTCACTCTCAGTTATGCTATCTCCACCAACCCTCTGAGGGAGGTCTTGCTTTATCCTCACTTTATGACAACTGTGGAACTGAGTGCTGGTAGTCACAAACCAACACCTTTGTACAAAAGGCCTTGCAGGCTTCTCTAATACACCGCAATGTGCGGCACTCTGTCTTCTTACTCTCCATACCTCCCAAAAGAAACATCTCAGACCTCCTTGGGAAAACTTTGATTGAATCTCTCCCTGTGACTTGTGGAACTGAGAGACCCAGATTCCTCTGCCCTGTCAGAGTGAGCAAGTTTCCCTGAAGGACCTCCCATACCAAAGCCACGTGGACAGTGAACTCCACTCCGATGCCAACAGATGCAATCAGGATGACCACAGGCACAGCACTCAGCTTGATCCCAATGAGGCCCATCATGCCAAAGAGCTCAACAGTCATCAAAGCCAGGACCATGACCTTGAAGGAGGAGCACACAATTAGTAAGTCAGCTCAAGGCATGCTAGAGTGTCAAACAGTACAAATTCAAAGTCCCAATGTGGCCTCATTTGTGGGCGGGGGTGGGGGGGCAACAATATACCTGTCACCTAAATACTATGTAAAGTACTGACTTCCTTTACCCCTGGAAAACTTGCTTTACACTTCAATTTTCTGTGTGAATGGTGATGTCTGGACAACTTATAGTCTTGCTAAAAAAGGTCAAAAAGGTGTTTTGTGAGGGCAAAGTTTAGTATTTGTGTGTGTGTGCACATCTGTGTATACAGATGCATGCATGTATGCATGCATTCGTGTATATGGATATGTGTGCATGCATGAGTGAGTGTGTTTGTGTATCTGTATAGGTATGTGTGTATGAGTGTGTATGCCTGTGTGTATGGGAGCATAGACCCATGTGTGCAAGTATGTGCCTGCCACTGTGTATGATGGATGTGTGTGTGTGTACTGGTTGTGTGTGCGTACGTACGTGCACACATACTAGAAGTCAAGCCTAGGTGTTATTCTCAGAGGCCTCCTTGTTGTTGAGAAAGGTTCTCTCACTGAGACCTGAAGCTCACTGGTTAGGCTGGGCAGGAATCCTCCTATTTCTTACTCCAAAGTCTCACTGCACCACAACGTATACCACCTTCACGCAGCTTTGTACAGCAAGGACTTTAATGACTGAGTTATGTGCCAGTTTAGTAAGTAATCTTTGCAAGTTATTTTTTCTAATATTCCTCTTCTAGAAAAGGAAAAATAAAAGAACCACACACCACAGCCATATATGAGGAACTGTTCTATCACAGAGCACAGCCACTGCCCTGTTATTAGCCCATTAGCCACACAGCACTTCCACTGCAGTAAGTATTATGAGTTATTAGAAACAATTCATAGTATAAGGAAGATGTGCAAGGTTACGTGCAAATACTATACTGCTTTAATATGTCTTGGGCCTCAGGGGGACTCTGGTACACAGGGGTTCTGGAGCTAATACCGAGGACAACTGTGGTTCATAACAAAGCTTTTTATTTTTAGCTAAAGCACCGCAAAGTGTCCTCCTTTAACTCCTTGGGTTCATACTGCAATGTATTTTATTGTTAGAGGTTACAGCCTAAAGCTGATAGGATGAGAAAGGCTTTTGTAGGTAAAGCTGTCCTTTGGTTGGAGAGCCTACAGACCAAAGGACGAGACTTGAGAGTGGGCTAGGTCACTGGTGGTCATGTGACAGGTTACAGGGCCTCTGTGCTTTGAAGAGATAGGGAGCATCTAGGATCCACAAAGCAGACCCTCAGGTTTAAGCAAAGGCTTCAAGGAACCTTTCATCTTCTTCGTAAAAAAATGTATGGAGGAATGGTAAGAAAATCTACAAGGTAGACTTTGGAGTTTCTTGTGCCAAGGAGGAGAAAACTGGTTCATAACCCAGGAGGTTTTTGTTGTTAATCTTCTTCACTCTCACATGGAAGAATAAAAGAAAATGATCTCTCCTGTATGGGGATAGGACAGTAGGTGGTGGCAGAGGTCGGGAGAAACAGTGCAAGATGGACGCCGTCCACGGCTTAAGTGCTGTGAAGACTTCTGCAGACTAAACATTTACCTTTAAGGTACCTGCTGCCCGGACTCGGCACAGAAACAAAACCTGTTTTTATAATTCTGGCATTTTAAAGGCTATTTGACAGTTCACGGAGCTTAAGCAATGCCAGGTTGCAGACTCTACACAAGACTCATTTCGAATCTGAGGGTGATTTGGAGAAAAGCTGCCCCAAACTGGCCGTGAGTGGCAATTCACCATTTTCCCCAGGAGTTACAGTGTACCCAGGGTACAAAAGCCCAAGTGTCATCCTCCCCTGCGCCCTGCACTACTAATTCTGTAGTAACTTCTCTACATTACACACAGAAAAACTTTCTGGGATGAGGACACACAATGAGACTTTAGAATGAGAAAATTGTTTATACTTTGGTTATTTTTAACTTAGTAAGTTTTCAGCAATTTCACGCAGCTTACAAAGCCCCCATGCACTTTTTTAATGCTGTGTGAGAGGGACACAGACTCTGGCGTTAAGAGGATCTACCTTCCCCATGAACCTCACCACCTCAAGTAGAATAAATATCTTACAGATGATGCAATCCATACCCTCCTCCTCCAAAAGCCCAGACATAAACAAAACTTCCCAGCCTGCAGCAAGAGCTGGGCTGAAAGGAATCCGACTTCCATAAAGACCCTTGTAATAAACTCACAATGATCCCGGCCGTCCAGGGGTTCAGGAGGAAGACTGCACACACTAGAAACGTGCAGGCCAGCACCACGCTGATGGCTAGCAGCAGCCAGTGGCGCAGGCTGATATACTGCTCCCAGAACAGGAAGGGGTAGCCATTGGGGTAGCTGGACAGTCCCAGGCTCGTATAGTTGTTACAGATGACTCTCACTTTTTCTATGGCTTCCACAAAGTCTGAGGTGTCTCGAAGGCCATTGAGGTAGAAAGGGAACTGAGCGTACTCGATGGGTTCTGCTGCTGGGACTGGAGAGAGGAGACATGAGGTAAGTGAAGGGCCTCAGTGGGGATCCTCCTCATGCCAACTCCACAGACACTGGGTGTGAAGTAAAGAGAAGAGAACTTCCCAAAAGTCCACCTGTCTGTTACCTTTCTACCAATGAAAAGAACAAACAATAAATGATTCTGGGGCTTTACAATATTTATTCCCTGTTGGTTTAAAATTTCTCAACATTTGTGTGTGTGTGTGTGTGTGTGTGTGTGTGTGTACGTACACACACGGAGGTCAGAGGACAATCTCAGATATCAATCTTTTCCTAACTTCCCTGTGAAAAGTCTCTTGTCTCTTGCAGTTTTCTGCTGCATATTCAAGGCTAGCTGGCTCTGGAACTCCCAGGAACATTCCCCATCCCCCGCCTTCTCCTGTTGCCATGTGCACTGGGATTACCAGTATGCTACCACACCCAGCTTCATGTGGGTTCTGGAAATTCAAATCCAGTCCTCATGCTTGTGTGGCAAGCTCATTACCCATTGAGCCATCTCTCCAGCCTATAATCAACCCTTTGATTTTTATTTGGTAGTGGCAGGGGGGTAGGAGCTTGGTGGGCAGTGGAAGGCCTCTATGATCTGCTTGGATTTTTTTTTTAAGGCTTTGATTTTATTATCCCAGAAGCAACTACCATTTGTGAGGTCAAAATGCCATAAGACTTAGAACTTGAAAATACTTTTTTGTCCTTACATCAATCTGCTTTCCTTGACCATTTATAAAACCAAAATAACCCCAGAGTCGTGGCTGGCAGAAAAAAATACTACTGTCCTTACATCAATCTGCTTTCCTCGACCATTTATAAAACCAAAATAATCCCAGAGTCGTGGCTGGCAGAAAAAAATACTACACTTTCTTGTCCTTTAGTGACCTGGCAACTTAAACCTTCCCGGCTTCTCTAATGCAATGCTAAGTCTTCAGCAACAGGGGAAGAAATCCTCACACAACAAGCATTTAGTTACTGCCCTTGTGTGTTCCACACCCTTTGGGGTCATTCAGTTGACTTGCTAAACATGATTTGCCCTATTATAATCTCAACTATAAATTTTCATTAAGACAAGCCTTGGCTGCTTGCCACCAGGCTCTGGGGTTTAGGTACAGGGGAGTTCAGACTGCTGCCTGCCCTGTTTGCAAAAAGGACCCGTCTTCTTTCTCATGTCTTCTCTTGGCCCAATATCCAAAGTGTATGCTGCTACTAACATCTCTAACATAAATGCAAATTAAATCCACACAGAGCCACCTTTCAAACCCCAGGCTTAGAGGTGAAGGGAAGAGGAGAGCACTGATGTACACAGACTTTTCCTCTCCAGTTTAAACAGCTCTGACAGAGCACAGGTGCTTGGTGGCTTACAGAAATGACCCGACATGCCAAAAATCCCTTCAACACCACAGTTGACAAAGTTAAGATAAACATACAATCCCTAGCGATAAAACTCGGCAATAGTAAAATAACACTCGATGTGGAGGCGTCCACGGCTTTCACACGAAACAGCTGGCATCAGGAGAAATGCCTTGAGTTAAGGCCGCAAAAGGGGGTTAGAAACGCTCACTTCTCAAAGTGAGAGCGCAGGGCTGTATTCCATTACACATCCTCATCTGTCTCCCAGAGTTTTAAACTAAAAGAAATATATTGTTCTATTTACACTTTTGAACCCTGGGTAGTGTCAACGGATGGAGCTGTTGCTGAGCTCCAGGCAGTGACTGAAGGAGCCTCTGAGAGCTCCCAGCCTCTCCGAACAGGAGTGCTACTTACTTCTCAGCCTGGTCTCTGGCATGTAGTCAGCTTTGTCATGGACCCACTCTGGTCGGTGAGGCCGGATGTTGGCCTGGGAGGCAGCATAAGCTACAGGGTCGTTGCTGACCCAAGCGGTCAGGTAGATGTAAAAAGCACTCGGATTAATGATGCCATCTGCGTCCACCAGACGCTGTTTAGTCAACTACAAAACGGGAAGAACAGAGGTCATTCAGTGAGAGCTGTGGGGTAAACACATCCTGCTGGGAGAGCAAGGCTTTGTACCCACATTTCCAACAAACAGTAGAATACCCATGCCTCTACAGTGCCCCAGTCCCACAAGGATACCTTTGATGTCTTTCAAAATACACTTATTGGGGGATGCAATCACCAGTGTGTTTACAGCAAACACACGGTCCCGCAGATGGCCCAGGAATTGGCTGAACCAATTAAATCTGAATGCTAAAAAAGACTGTCTGCAGCCAAGGCGGGGAATGAACAATCTGGAAAAACATATTTATAGGAGGGGCAGGGGGGGAAACCTGGCAAGCGTCCTTATCCACGTCTGTGTGTAGTTAACCTCTGTTGTTAACACTGAAGGAAATACCACCCAGTAAATGGAGGGAGCTATAAAATAAAACAACATCTGTATAAATTTTGCTAACACAGCCTCCGATGACCTGTGTATTCCCCCCCCCCCCCAAAAAAAAAAAAAAAAAAAAGAAAAGAAAATGCCCATTGCAAGAACGGGGAAGACAAAGCTGCCAAGGCAGGCCCCGTCTGAGGAATATCACTTCTGCACCTTGGTCAGATTCAGTGGCCACATCTGCTCCCTCTACAGTGGGTCTGCTGGGCTGTGCTTGGGTCAAAGACACTACGAGACACAGTGTGGATTATATATATATGGTAGATACATCAAAAAAATTTCCTGTTTACTTTAGACCCAGGCCTCCTTCCAACGTTTGGTCTTTCTTAACAAACGCCAGTGACAGGAGTTCACAGAGAAGAGAGTAGGGGAATAAAGAGGGTGGAAGAGACGGAAAAAAGTAGACGGCAGGGATCTGGATTCAATTAATGCACGGGATCTCTAACAACTGTAGGTCCTCAGACTGTCTCTGGAATTACATAGCACAGCTCCTGGCCTCTGCACATGCAGCATGCTCTTCTTTCTCCCAGGAGAGGAAATGATATCTTGGTGCCTGGCCCTCACCACAGGCTCCCTGATCCCTAACTCCAATTCAGTCCATCCCTAATATCCTCTCAGGCAGGCTGGTCTGCTGTACCCTTGTCAGGCCCAACTGCTCATTGTGTGCCACTATAAAGCACCAAACTTCATACTCCACAATGACTCTGAACGATGTACTTTGTAAATCTGTCACCTTTAGTGCCAGCAAAAGGGAGAGAAGACAATATGCAAAGCTGACAAGATCACTAGTGAGATGCTTTCTGCCTCAAGATATGGAAAGTAAACTACCAGGAGCAAAGAGGCCTGGGGCTCACCCCAAATCCAGGGTGCACAAGCACCCCTGAACATGCCTGAGGAAAATAAATGGGATATGCTAGAGTCCAAGTACTTCAAATAAATACAGAATACTATCAAAGGGAAGAGTTTTCATCATACTGTGGCGTGAGCAGCATGGGGAGGTTGCAGCTTCTAACGCGCGCTTCTGTTTGCCATATTCAGGAGCAGCAAGCTGCCTATACTCAGTCAGTATCTACTGCTGAGGCCAAGCTGACCCCAGAAAGCATTAAATTACAAAAACATCCTCAACCTCTAGTGACCTCTCTCATCTTCTAAGCCACCCACCTACCCAACCTCTGTTCATATGATTACTCCCCAACAAATCTACCATCCGATGTCTGAATATAACCTGGACCACTATACTAATGTATTTTCATATAACACGTATTTCAGTATTAAACTCTGAAAGCCCAGTGCAGTGTCAACACTGTATTTTGCTCATTGCTATTGTGTTAGATGAAACACCTGTCTGTGCCCTCACTTGACAGGCAGGGAAAGGGAAGCTTTCTGAATAGCTTGAGGTCACATAGCTAGATGGTGGGACGAGATGGCTCAGAGCCAGTTCAGGCTTCTTCTTACCAGCCTCACTTCAGGACCTCGTGGAACACAAGGTGGGATTATACAATGCCAGCCCGACCACCATGGTTCAGCTGCCTAGACATAACTGTTCAGTGTCCTGAAACTTTGTGAATACCTGACTAATGTCAATGGGCTTGTCTCGGCTGCCAGTCTGCACCAGGAGTTTGTAAGCGAGGACGCCGTCATCTGATCCATTTTTATAATTGTTTGGCATGATTCTCCCAGTTTCCCAGTCACTGTCAAATGCATCCTGAAGTCCTAGAAACAGAAACATGTGCAACACATTAAAACCTGGCCTGAGAGCCTTGGTCTGGAGGGATTAGGCCGAGGACAGGAGGCAGGGCAGGAGACTTGTCTGCAGTTTTCTCTCGCTTAAGGAAGGACTCCTGATCTGTTAGTGAATAAACTGTGGTGCTAATCAATCGATGCTCAGAGGGGAGAACAAAGCACACACGCTTAACTTAAGGAATGAAAGTCCAGGAACAGAAGAGATGGCTTAGAGCTGGCTATTCTTAGAGGACCCAAGTTCAGACCCCAGAACCCACTCTGGAGGGCACACAACTGCCTGTAACTCTAACTTCAGAGCTAGCTAATTGTCTCTTTTGGCCTCTACGGGCACATAACTAACACACACACACACACACACACACACAAACACACACACACACACACACACACACACACACACGAACAAATCTTTTAAAGAAAATACAAAAAGAGGAGGGCATGGCAGTTCCTGCCTTCAATTTCAGCACTCAGGAAGCAGAGGCAGGCAGATCTGTGAGTTCAAGGCCAGCCTGTTCCACAAAGTGAGTTCGAGGACAGCCAGGGCTATAAAGAGAAACCCTGTTTCCTCTGAAAGAAAGAAAGAAAGAAAGAAAGAAAGAAAGAAAGAAAGGAGAAGAGAGAGGAAAAGAGAAGGTCTCACTACCTATTCTGCCTGGCCTACACCTCTACTATGAAGATCCGGCTAGCTTGGAACTAACAGAAATCCACCTGCCTCCCAAGTGCCAGGCTGGCTCAGCGCTTGCAGGCGCTCTCTCTTTCGCTCGGTCTCTCTCTCTCTCTCTCTCTCTCTCTCTCTCTCTCTCTCTCTCTCTCTCTCTCTCTCATTCATCTATCCTTCCATCCATCCTTCCTTCATACCACACAGGGAGCTATGTCAGGAGCCTCTTACCAAGACCAGAAAACCTACCCAAAGCAGTAAAATCACATTCAAGTTCCCAACTTGGCTGCCCCTGGAGCCAGGGTGAGGGAACACAGCTCTGTCAATCCCATCCATCTGTTTGACTTGTGCAGCTAATACAAGCTGTGGGATCTGCTGCCAGGTCGTGTAAAGATCACAGCCAACACCTATTCACTCTCCTCCTGTTCTCTTCCCCCCTACCACTCTTCCTTCTAAGTGGAGGGGTGTGTGGAGGAGAGGGAGCATAGGGAAATACCTCACAGGGGAAATTTGGATCTGTTTGAGAACAGGAAGCCACAGGCCGACACAGGGAGGCTCTGTGAGAACAGATGACAAACCGCAAGCCCTGGGCGGGAAAGAGCAAGCCTTCTGGGCTTGGGGGATGGGCAAGCCCACCAGCTCACCACACACAGCTGGGCTTGGACGCTGTAATCAAAACCATCATTATGGACCTGACAGTTTGGCTACAGTTGTAAAGAGGTAAGCATACTGGAAGAGAAGACGGCCCTGGTGACCCAGACTTGGAGGTGAGCACCGCCTGGGGGGTACTCTCCCCAACACCCCCACCAGGCTTTCTGCTTACCAGTCACCTCCCAAGTAGACCCCCCAGCTTCTCAGGAGACCCCTGTGATAGACACATCTACTCAGAGAGATACATTTTACTCGATTTCAGGACATGCCTGGGGGCACTTCAGAAATGAAAACAAACTAAACAGCAAAAAATATACAAGGTTTGTGAATACTTAGCACAGTGAGGTGTTTGGGAATGGGGAGAGGGAAGGTAGGGAGCAGCACTTGTAACAAAAGCCTCCCTGCAGCAAGCTGTGGGCACTGTATTTAGTAAGTAGACTGGGTCACCCATGGGCCCTCAGTAGAGGGACCACCAGGATGGCAATCTTCAGTCTCAGACAGCTATTCACCTTAAAGTTTGCACAGAGAGGCAGCACTACACTATGCAGATGTTATTTTATGACCCAAAGCTTTTCCCCACCCCCACTCTGGAAAAAAAAAATAAACAGAGAAGGACAACGGCTCTCCCAACCCCCTACAAAGGTCCTAGTCTGTTTTCTAAGCCAGGAAAGAAGAGAGCTTTTATTACTTCAGACTTATGTGGCTCTGTTGGCTTAGTGCTACTCCAGGCAGTCCACCTTCAGCTGCTTACCTCCTCAGAGAACAATCAACATTATCATTCCCATTTTACAGATGAGAGGACTGAGCCTGGAAGGTGACAGTCAGAACTATGCTTTGAGACCAGAAAGCCTAAAGCCAGCCAGACTCCACATGTACGACTCCTTGTGGAAACCCACTCTGAGTATAGTGTGCTGTTAGAAGTAATTGCAAAATACATGGAAAATACCAGAAGCTAGCCCAGGTACCAGCAGCATCTGGTGTCAAAGCAGGTAACCGAGAATACATTTGCAAAAGTATATTCACAGAGAATTTTGCAATGCTTAGGGATCTGTGTGCATGTCCTGCCACCAACTTTGAATGAATTCTCTACAATGCTAGCTAGCCCCATGTGCTCTACAGCTACTATCACGAAGAGTAAAGTTCTCTCATGACCACTTTAGTACTTTCTGACTGACCACTGAAAATCTCAACTTCCACAGGCTGGACACCGAACACTTGCCCCTTGGCTGACATTTAAATTCCAACAGTTTACAGCAAAACCTTACATTTCAGCTCTCTCACTAGAAAGACTTAAAATGGAAAATTATTTTGAGTTTAGGCTAAAGGAATTACACAAATATATAAGCCCCTAGAAATGAAATGATAATGTATTCCATTCATTTAATTCAGTATGAATAAAGAAATGAACGCCCCCTGTACGTGAAGCAGTTAGATTTCATCTCCAACTTTACCACCAATGTCCTATGCGAGCTCGGGATATTTCTCAGAGGGAGAGTGCAGTCCTGGGTTTTAACCCAGGACTGACCTTCAAAGTGGCCTATATTAGCCATTAAATATTTTTTAGGACTGAAAAAAAAACAAAGTAACTATTGGAGTATTGACAAAGGACTTTAAAACTACACACAAGTATTTGGAAGGAATGTTCAAAGACCCAAATTAACACTTAGTAGGTCTAAATAATGCCTCTGCAGGCTAGAGCCCTGGCATCTTGTGACCAGTGCTCTGTAGGACCCTGAAGGCATTACAGCTCCAGGGCTGTATGGGATTCTGCCATCTTAGCATCCATGGGCACAACTGGTTAGCTGGGTGCTTTTTGCTTAGCAACCAAAATGTGGTTCAAATATACAGATATCTACACATCTGAATGTTCTGGGTCTTACAAGAGGTGAAACTATAACTAATACTGTCTTTAAAAGGGTGTCCCTCAAACTGCCTCTGCTTACCCTTCCCAACCTTGGCCTACACCTCACCAAAGGGAAGACACTGGAAAGCACTTCTACAACATCCTCCTCCACTAAGCACAGGAGATTTCTTTGTCATTTGTGGCAAGTTATTTGCATGTCTTTGGTCAATGTTGGGGTTGAGTAGGGCAGAGACTCTCTCAACTGGCTTTGTTAATTCACTACTTAAAAAAACAATGCCAAGAGTAAGAAAATAAAATGTCAAGTGAATTCAAGTTAATCTCCTGAGTTTCCAAGGCTGTGACAGTAAAGTCATGCTTTCTCCACCATCCCCCAAACAAAGTGGGACCTGGCGCACAAGTATGAGCAAATTCTAGTCACTGCTCAATACCAATTCCTGTCAAATCAAGTTGTTTATCACCTAATGCAAACTCAAAGGGAAACTGGCTGTCTTAAGACAAAAAGAGGGCACTTAAATATGTGTTTAAACAAGCCTAATTAAGTGGGAAATTAAGACAGCCACTGGGATAGTCTAAGCCAACAAATACTGGGGTCAGAATTATTTGGGTACTCCAGTAAAAGCAATTTGGTTTGAATTGTGTGGGTAATGGTCTTGATGGTCTACTGTGATTTGCACATGTCAACATGAACAGATGCTTTGAGAACCACTGACTGCCATTCATATTCAGTCAGTGTGTAGTTACAGGCAAATTCAGACCATCTTATATTTTTCTCCATCTGACTAACATTTACAAGAGATGTGTCTAGCATGGTAAAAGGTGCGTCACCAAACCGGATGAGTTTGACCTCCAGGACCCTCATGATGGAAAGAGGAAAGTTGTCTTTGGGTCTCAATATACATATTATGATACACACACACAAATCATCAGATAAAACGGAGGGGGTGGGGAGGCAGGATCTGCCCCTTTGTAAAACAACAGGATATAGCTAAGCATTTTTAAGTCCATTGCCAAACGGAAGGATAGTCAGTATGCTCTTTGGAAGTCAATGGTGTCTATGGTCAATTGGAAGGGTAAAGCATACACACCATTTTAGTGTTGGGGAGAGTCCTGGGGAGAGCAAGCCGTGTGTGTGTGTGTGTGTGTGTGTGTGTGTGTGTGTGTGTGTGTGTGTACCTTCCACTCAAATATGCTATGAACCCAAAGTATATGAGTGAAAATTTAAAAGATAGTCAAAATACCCAATGACTGACCCAAAATCCACTGCTACAGTAGGCTGTAATTTAGCAGACAGCTCAGAAATCCCACCAAATACTCTAATTTCACTTGGTCACTAAACCAGCTGCCACACAGAGGAAAAGAGCAACATTAGCATCCAGGCTGCCTATTTCCAAATGTCTTTTCCTACTGTATGTTCATACATGAGTTAAAAGGCTCTTGCTCAGATAGTTAGAAAAAGCCAGAGCTGGGAGGTTGCCAGCGAAGTGAGCTTCGTGTAAAACAGACTGGAGAGGCACTCAGCACTTATGAGCACTTACTGCTTTTATAGAGAGCCTGAGTTTGGTTCTGAGCACCCATGTGTTGGTTCACAACCATCCACAACTCCAGTTCCAAGGAATCCAATGCTTTCTTCTGAATTCAAGCATTAAGCACATACAGGATACACATACACTCATATATGCAGTAACACACACACACACACACACACACACACACACACAGAGTATATCTTAAAAAACTAGCTGGGTGTGGTGGCACTTGCCTTTAATCCCAGCACTCAAGAGGCAGAGACAGGAGAATCTCTTGAGAGTTCCAGGCCAGCCTGGTCTACAGAGTGAGTTCTAGGACAGCCAGGGCTACACAGAGAAACCCTGTCTCAAAGAGGGGAGGGACACACAATTAAAAAAAAAAAAAAAAAAACCCATGCTGTTCCTTTATGATGTAACACCTGCACACAGGGGTCAGAAGGGAATCCTAAATAAGACCCAAGAACAACAGAAATGTGCAAAGCAATGGCTGCCTGCCACAGCCTTACCTTGGAGCCAGTCTCTAAAGTAGTGCAGCCACATTTGGGGAAGTTGCTTGTTCTCCTCCAGCATGACATACTTCACATTGCTGAAACTCTTATGAAGGTCGTAAAGTAGGTGTTGGATATTTGGGTAGTCTGCTTTCTGGGTGACTATATACATGTTGTAGAAAGAGAAGTACTTGAACTGGGCAGCTATGAAGTCATATTCTCTTGTTTCCCGGGGGACAATGTCCGTGAGGTCCAGCCCGTCTCTCACTCGGGTGGTTCCATAAAGGCTGACTCCCAGCAAACCCAGGAAAAGAAGGATTACTACAACCTGTAACAGACAAAGGAGCACCGGATGAGACCCTGAAGAACATTCATGATTCCTCCCAGACTTTGTACTCCTTTGTAACAGCCCAGGCTGAGCACAGCAGATTAGGTAGTCAGTTTCCCAGAGGGAAAAACATAAAGTCAAGCTAAATCTTCTTTTTAGGTAATCTCACAAAGAAGAAAAATGTTTACAAAGTAAGGAGCTTGTTTACATTCATATTAATATCTGCTACGTATTAGTATCTGGAACCTTCCCCTGTAGGAACCTGCTCATTCAAGTGGTCCTGAGCGTTGCAGCCCCAGTCAGGAGGATCTGTCCCATAGCACACATGTACATAGTGATGATCCAAAAGGTGCCAACCATTCACGTATCTTTCAAGGCAGGAAGCCACACATGGTGGAAGGTTACCTTGGCTTTGGGTTTCAAGAGGAAAGGGGCATAGTGCTTCTCTGCAAACGAAGAGAGTGTCCACTTGGTGCAGGGGGGCTCGAGGCAGTGGAGGCTGGAGTCTGAGAATTGGGAAAGCAGGTCCCTGGTGGAGCTGGTGCTCTCAGGACTCTGACAGCTGAGCGTGTCCTGGGTGACGGTGACAGGCTGTACAGAGATCTCAGAGCGTGGCTCAGCGGTGGTGTAGTACACGTGTGTGTGAGGGTCGTACTCTGTGCGGAGCTGAACGGTGGACTGCATTGTGATGTGGGTTTCATGGGCGAAGCTGTGGCTGCTGTACGGGGGTGGGGGGCTGTATCGGGTGTTACTGTGAGGCTCTGTGTAGGCCTGTGGTTCAACTTGAATCACCCTGCTGACACAGGGGCTGAAAGACAAAAGATAAACACACTATAGTGTGTAGTACATACATCGACTGGAGTATAGATGACGGAGGGAGGGCTTGCATTTCTGCTGAAGACTGATGCTACCAACTGATATCACCGACTTAGCTCTGTAAGCATCACCTAACTGCTCTGGATGGAGATGTGATCAAGCCCAAGGCAAGGCGGGGCTGATCCTGAAATGAAGATAAACCCTTTCAAGTCCTAACTCCAAAGAACGAAAGAAACTAAAGACGAGATTCCATCACTCTGAATGTGTTCTACACGGGCAGTTTTCAGCATTGCTTTGTTCCAAACACTCACTAAAGAGTTCTCTGATGAATGGACACAGGTTTATGATGAAATAAAAATGACCACATGCAGCAGAATCCTAGGGGAGGATTCTGGGTATATTCAGGCGCAAGATGGGTAAAGTGTGGGAGCTCACACGTGCCCCAGAGTCCTCTGACTAATATCCTTACCTAACCCCATCACACTAACCCAAACCCTATTAGCGACATTCCCTTTTGAAGAAGTCCCCAGACTGGAAGTGCTCTCTAAACAGTCTTTCTATATACCCAAAGAATAAAGGTCCCAGGCACCTGAAAATGTACCTTGTGAAACAGCAAAAAATATCCAATCTTCTGTCCTCACGTCTGTATAAATCCATGCTGAGAATTGCCGGAAAAATGAGCAGAACCATGGCAAAATTGAATACCACTACCACAGCAGCCTGGAGCAGAAAAACAAAGGGCATCACCAACACGCTTTCTAGTTAGCTTGTTGTTTATAAGCAAAGATCACTTTTAAAAAATTATTTATGCGTATGAGGGTTTGCCTGAAAGTATGCATATCATGTGCACACAGTGCCCTCCCAGTCCGGAAGAGGGTGTCAGATCCCTGGGATCATAAGCAGTTGTGAGCTGGAATGTGGGTACTGGGAACAGAACCTGGGTCCTCTGGAAGAGCAGGCTGTGCTCTCAACCACTGGACTGTCTGTCCAGCATCCAATATAAAGGTATTCAGAACAGTATTCTCTTACCACCCTACTGTTACCTAGTGAAAGAGAGCTGGCAGACAGTAGAGGGTGGGCAGCAGACAGTAGACTCTCCCACCATTAAGAGTCCGTGTGTGACTAAAATGGAAGGACCCCCCCGAAGTGGAGTGAAACCATTATAGACTTACTAACTTGACCAAGCTATCTCTATACAAAACCAGGCAGAGAAAGGACTTGGAATGTTTTACTCAAAAAAACAAAAAGAAACATTTTCCTTCTAGAATGTTTCTAAGAGGGCCCACAACCCTGATTAATAATCTGTAATGTAAAGTAGATCGAGTCTGTCAAAGTGTCGCCTTTAAAAAAAGTGAAATAAAATTTCACATGTGTCCCCTGAGGTTTTTAATAGGCACATTCCAAATAGCCCCAGGAGCAGCTTGTGGGGTGTGTTAGTGAGTAGCGGCCAAGGTCAAGGAGAGTTAAGCAGAAAGAAATTCCAGTGTGTGATTATAGCCTGTAGAATAAATAAGTATGGATTCAAAAGCCCTCCATAACCTAGAATAAACACAGGGCTAGGTTCTGCAGAACTTGGGCAAATCTCCTGCTGACCTAGTAAAAATTGCAAAATTGGGCTGTTATTAGGCAAAGCCGACAGGACATCCAAGGGCAGTCCTGTTCTGAGAAGAAACATTGAAGGAGAATGTTAAATAGCCAAAATAATCAGAAATTCATTTAAAAAGCAAAGCCTCCTAGCAGAGCTTTCAAAAGGACAGCCTCTGAGAAATTCGCAAAATAGGAAGATGGACTGGGGTAAGGAGAGGAAGCCTAGCCATCACTGGTACCAAAAGTTAAAAACCAAGAGACACTTCACAAAGGGCTTTTTGAAAGAAGTGTGGGTTTATGCTCCAGGTGAAACGCCCTTCAATAAGAGTGTCCTGTTACATCTACAAAGCCATAAGAGAGCCAAGTCTTCTGTATACCCAGACGACTCCTTTCCTTAGGTGATTGTAAAAGGACCTCATCAATTCTCACAAAACAGGTTAAGTATGGCTCAAATGCATGTGCAGGACTCTGAAGACTTCCTTAGGATGAAGCATGTAAGTGTGAGAAGTCCCTGCCAGAACTGAGGCTGGAATATTATTTAGGACATGCATCTCCTTCTCTTTACAGACCAGCACTGTGCTGGCTGCTGGAGAAGCCGTGACAACATGCCTTCTCAACCTCAAACAACTCACACCCCAGGCTGAGACTTCCCAGTGGCTTAGAGGAAGAGTGCTCATGGGTTGGGAAGCCCAAAAAGGCTTCCTGAGAAGGGTTTAGAAGATGAGAACAAGTCCAGGAGGAACAAGGAAGAGGCAGGATACATGGCTGGAAGACAGGAGACAGGAGAGTCAATCCTGACTCAACCTACTCAGTCCTGGGACAGACACTGGGAGACCAGACTATCAGTGAGCACACATACTGTGTTCCAATAGTAACCGAGATGTGGACACTTTACCTTAGAACAAATTACCTAAAAAGCCTTAGGCTTCCCAGGCAATTAGATTCAAATGGAAGCTTGATGCAAAGTCTTCATCTTAACTGGGTTGGAAGTTCTTGGGGTTGGGGGGACACTGGTAACTTTCTGAAATAGTATACTCACACACTAGGTGTGAACTGCTGACCAATTAGATGTGGGGAATGCTGGGAAGAACAAGAATAAGACTGGAAGCCAGGTGGTGGTGGTCCATGCCTGAAGGCAGAGGCAGGTAGATCTAAGTTCAAGGCCAACCTTGTCTACAGAGTGAGTTCCAGGACAGCCAGGGCTATACAGAAAAAAAAAAAAAAAAAAAAAAAAAAAAAAAAAAAAAAACCTTGTCTTGAAAAAAAACCGAAAAACAGTATGAAGCAAAAAAGACTCCAGGAGATTTCCCACGAAGATAGTCATGCTGGGGGCTGAATCCTATTAGCCTTTTAATTGCAATGTTTACAGCTCAGGTGCAGGATTCAGAGATAAACCCTAGGTATCTCTGGAGGGCAGTGAGTCCTAAGCTGCTAAGCTTCACAAGCTTATAGGTAGCTGGTACTGCCAAGGCAACACAAGCTTTCTACAGGAGCTCATCACAAGTCTGACAGGCAGCTATCCTTACTCACAGACAGAAGCAGTGGAGGGATGAAACACACATCAATGTCCCCTCTAACCTGTATTCTGAGAATATGTTACATTTTTAGGGGGTACCATTTTC
The DNA here is from genome assembly GCF_011762505.2 of Arvicanthis niloticus. Lineage (NCBI taxonomy): Eukaryota > Metazoa > Chordata > Mammalia > Rodentia > Muridae > Arvicanthis > Arvicanthis niloticus. Next base: position 1,676,742 of record NC_047665.1, on the reverse strand, counting down.
TGCAAAGAAAATGAATGTCAAGATTCCCTCATATCATATGTCAAAACCTTAAAAGCAACCAGCAAGGATTTCACAAGTAAGGCAGAATGGTCTCTGCAAAGGAAGATAGTTAAGTCAGACAGTCTGGTAGGAATGACCTTGGCTGTGGACTGATTCCAATTACTCTGCTTAGAAAAGCTGTCCCCATCATCCACAGTGGCCCAGCTGAGACACCTATGGCAGGACCCTAGCCTAAACCCTTTTTCTGGGTAAGGGTGTAGTTTGGTGGTAGAATACTTCTTTGTGGGGTTCTGGGTTTGAATGCCCCTGCCACAAACAGAAAGGAATGGAAGAATAGGGAGATGTAAGATCAGTCACTCTGAAAACCTGAGGACCCGAGTTCAAATTTTGTTGTGTAACAGTTTCTTCTAAGACTGAAACATTGTATCCTGCATGAAGCTCTTTCATCAGGAAGGGAAACAACTCAAGATAGCCTCAGCAAGTCCCTGAAACTGACCAGCACAGCCAGGCTCCAAAGACTTTCGGACAGACCTCTGAGACCAGACCAGCTAGCTGCCTGGAAGAAGCAGAAACCAGGAAGGGGAGGGGAGGGGAGGGGGGAGGGGATGGAGGAAGGAGGGGGAGAGGGAGAGGGAGAGGAGGAGAGGAAGAGAGGGAGGGAGAGAGGGAGAGAGGGAGGGAGGGCTGGAGGGGAGGAGAGACAGACAGAGAGGGAGGGAGGGAGGGAGGGAGGGAGGGAGGGAGGGAGAGAGGGAGAGAGGGAGAGAGGGAGAGGGAGACCCTCTCCAACTTGTAGCGCTGCCTACAGGTTGTGCAGTGTCCTCCAGATTTCCACCTTTGTGAACTCTCATGCACATTGGGGTAAGCTTTGGTAATGCAGCTGTCTTCAAGTCATTGCTGCTCCTGTAAGTAGTCCCTCACCCATACTCCCATAAGTAACCCCGTAAAAATCATTGGTTCATCATGTTGGGCTTTGGTGGTATCCATACTTTGCTCTGTCGTAGGTTTCCTGTGTGTTATGAGTAAGTGTGTGCTGCATCTTCCCAGGAAAAGTTTTGAATACAACCAATTCTCAGGATACACATACAAAGCTGAATAGTGCTTTTCGTCCCATGCCTATAATCCCAGCACTGGTGTGGAGACAGGAAGCTACCAGGAGCTTACTTGGCCAGCCTGCCCAGGGGGTTGAAAAGTTTCTGGTTCAGTGAAAGACTCTTCTCAAGTCAGAAGCAATGGAAGATCGTATCTGATGTCCTGCTCTGGCATCTGCACATATGTACATGAGCATATACTCCCCCCCACACACACACACAGAGAGAGAGAGAGAGAGAGAGAGAGAGAGAGAGAGAGAGAGAGAGAGAGAGAGAGAGAGAGAGACAGACAGACAGACAGACAGACAGACAAAGAGAGACATAGAGAGATTTAAAAAGCAGCCCTTGATCATTATAATGGGTAAGGGTTTGGTTTGGGGATTTTCACTGAGGAACTAACACCACAGTGAAATCTGATCAGGAGACTGAAGATATTGAGCATGATTCAAGGTAGGGTAAAAAAAAATGTCTCTAAAGTCTCACAAGGAAAATTCCAAACTTTACATGTTTTATTACAGCACAGAATCTCTCTGGATGCTCTGACAAGACCCCCAAAATGCAAAGAACTCTTTTTTTTTTTTTTTTTTTTTTTTTTTTATCTGTAAGGTGCTTACCTTGGGAGAACTTAGCGTACTGGATTTTCTAAAAGGCTATCCTCAGGGAAAACTCAACGTAGCTTTCAGAGACCACACCGTGGGATATCAATAAGGGAGGAGAGTTTGCCTTGATGGACCATCAGTACTGAGTGGAGAGGAGAGAGAGAATGAGGGAAAGAAGATGTGTGTGGGAGCTGACAAGAGCAGAGCAAGGAGCGCACAGCAAGGAGACAGGCAGTGGAAAGGACAGCACGAACAGAGAGGGTCCCATGTTTAAAGGACTCTAGGTCCATCGCCATTCCAGAGTCAGCTGCACATGAACAAGAGCCAACACAAGAGGAGCATGCAGCAGACGCACGCCTGTGCAAAACAGCCTCCCAAAACGCCAACGGTACCACCAAGGCCACGGATATCTTTACCTTATTTTTCCTATTACAGAACACTGGGCTATTTTCATTTCCTTGGGTCTCTGTCCAGAAGCAGATTTGACCTCATTCATTAACCCACCATTATCTGTTTTCATAAACCTTTATAGGAAGCCTCTTTCTGATACTCCACTCCACCCCCCCGCCCCAGGAGTTGGCACTTGTGACTGACAGAGACTCTTCTCATAGTCTCATAAGTTACCCTAAGTGTTAAGGAGGGCTTGTACCTTGCTTGCAGCAAGCAGGGAGACAAAAAGCTCAAATAGCTAAGAGATTGTTTCTATGTAAGCGATAAAAGAATATTTGAGAGTATAAATAGACACAACATCATTTGTCTCTTCCTGGTTATAGTTCTTAGTTCCTGAGCAGATAGCACGGAGGAGTACAAACTTAATAGTTTACACAGATACATCAACAAAGTGATTTCTTCAAGCAGCTGGCTGCCTTGTGAGTTGTAGATCCTACTCTTAAAAAAAAAAAAAAAAGAGAGAGAGAGAGACAGAGAGACAAATGCTCCCTTCAGCTGTAGCTTTAAAACTTGATATTAACTCAATTACCTTCTACTGTGTGTCATCAACTAAGTGAGAGCCTGCTTCCTTTGCTATAGTGACCACTCCTGGCTTGCTATGAACTACCACAACTACTAGGCATGCCTATAGCTGTTCTTCTCATACCTGGGAACAGACTCTTCAGGCTGAATGGCTGGGTATGAGAGGACCTGCATGGCAGAGTAACGAGACCAGCAACACAGCCTTTGTATAGTGAGTGGCTGGCACTCTAAGCTTGGGTAAGCAGTCTAAGAAGTGAGTAAGAAACCAAAGATACAGGAGAGAATGCAAACGCCAACAAAGGAAAAGGCAGTGGCAGACATGGACCCTCAAGAGATGCTCCTGCAGGATATAGCCAAGTGGCCAACACACTATCATACAGTGTGAGTGACAGTAAATGCTTGGCTCAGGGTTCAGACATCCCTATCTATATACACCAGGGTTTTCTAAGGCCTGGAGGTGGGGCTGGAGCTGTTTAGGGAAGGGAGATAGGAGATGACTGGAAAGGGAATAGTCTAGAAGTAGAGACCAACCAAGGAGGCCTTTTAAGGAGTATCCTTGGGCCCCCTGACCTAAACTGCACAGTACAATTCCACAAATTAATAGCTTCTGGATAATAAGGTCTAAGAAGGCAAAGAGCCTTAGGACCTGTTTTGGAAGGAGTGCCAAGGTCATGCCTTGGAGTACCCGCCTAGCAGCACTGAGACCCAAACACTGCTGCCATGCACTTGATTTGTAACCTAAGTGCTGAACTCAAGTAAAGCAGAGCAAGGATGCTGAACAGCCAAGCCACAGGGATCTGCCCACGGTAAACTCACCTGGAGGGAGAATGCTCGAAGCGCAGGAATAGGGATTAATGCAGCCATGAAGAAGGCGGTGACATTGCTGATGGAGGTGAGGGCCACACTGGCTCCCGTACGCTTGAGGCACTCCCCAGTCCTGTCCTGGGGATGACAAATCACAGTGCTGAGGGCTGTGGTCTGTTAAAGCACACTGTGGCAGTTTTTAATACTGGCTGCACCACATCTAAGGCACAGAGAAAAGTCCCAACCACCTTGACCCTAACACTAGGCTATGTGTTCCTCCCTCATGGTCATGTGCTCCTCATGGTGACCACTACCCCAATCAGAAAGCTCAAGATATTGATGACTTAATACAAATTCACAGACAAAGAAAACCACAGAAGTAAATGGGGCTTTGGGAAGGGGTGGCACAGAAGCATGAGGTACTCTGCCAAGGCACCCGCATTCCCATGGGCACCCTAAAATGGGGCTCTCAGCGTCTCTCATAGTGACATGTCATTTGACTTAGGATCGTCCAGATGGTGGGAAAAACTATAGGACAAATACTAAGGGAATGAGTGGGCTTTGAATGTCCCCTAAACATCATGCTTTTCCCTGCTGTTACCTCAAATGGAATCCTCTTATTCTGTCCTGTTTCACTGAATGCATGGGCCAGGAGGAAGACATCATCCACACCAACACCAAGAGCAAGAAACGGCAAAACCTACAGAAACAATGGCAGTGTTAGCCAGGTAAGAGCTCACAGGGAACATTGAGGCCAGTGCCCTGCAGGTGCCAAGGAGGAGCTTATGCCAATTTGGTGGATAACCTACTTATTCAATAGTCTGCATCCACAAAAATCTTTCAGCTATGACTCAGAGATGTTCTTACAAGCTTCTATTTCTGAGGTCCAGGTACAAGAACTTGTTTTAGAATTACAAGTGAAAAGGCTAGCTAACATACCTAAAGTTCTAGCTCTAGTTCCTAGTGACCTCTGGACCAGCATCAGCAAGAAATGCTAAGAATTTAAGATTGCGCCTCTTGCAGACTGGGCCTCGTCACCTTCATTTACAAGGATTCTAATGCCTACTGGAGTTTGGGTTTGAATAAATAATATGAACTATTCTAAGTGAATGTCTCTATCTACCAAGAACATCCCCAGAATAAAAAACGAATTATTAATGTATGAGTATATGCTGCCATATGACTATACGAAGGTCAGAGGTCAATTTTGTAGAGTCCTTTCTCTCTTTCTACCTTTACGTGGGCTCTAAAGATTGAACTTGGATCACCAGGTTTACATGGCAAGTGCCTTTACCCACTAACCCACTTCACTACCTCACCAGGTTAGCTCATAGACCAGATGGGTCTACTGAGAGCCAGTCTTCCCCTTTCCCTCACAGAAAAGGTTTTACAGAGTCTTTAGGTAAGATGGACATGAAGGGGCTGGCAGGCCAGGAAAGGTGTTGGCCAGAGGACAGCAACGAATGGCCCCTGAAGTACCTGAGTTGTCGCAGCATTAAAGGAAATGCCAATCAAGGAGCAGAGGCCCAATCCTGCAGCCACTGACAGTGCAACCAACAGGACGCCAGCCAGCCCCACGGCACCCTGGGACTTGGAGCAGTCCCAGCGCAACATGGTTAAACAGGCATAGGCAAGCTGCAAGCAGAATGATTGGGGGAGGGGGACAAAAGGGAATCAGAGAGAGAAGGAAGGGGAAGACACAAAACAAGAGCCAAACATTAGAATGTGTAATGATTCTAACGTTTCCCCCACCCATCTCCCACATCCAAAGGCAGAACCTATCGACTCCAACAACAAAAATTTACACTATGGGCACCACACAACAGAGTGAGGACCACTTCTAAAATCCTTCCAAGGCTGAGCCATCTCTGTCTTGGGCATACTTTTATAATGGGGGGGGGGGGGCAGTTAAAAACCAGGTACCGTCAAAGTAAAATTACAAACAAACCCATGGGAGCCCAGAATTACCATCAGTAGGTAGCCACTGGCCACTCGGATGACACTGACATCAGAGAAGGATTTTAGGATGTCGTCCAGGGTCGTGGTAGTGAAGGAAAGCACCTTTTGAGTGGAGTTTGGGGCGACACTTTGATGAACCACCTGTGGTCACAAGACAAAGCTAAATTCCCAGAAGGAGTCAAAGCATCAAGAGCACAGACTCAGGCAACAGAACCACGTGCCCCACACAGTTTGCTGATACATCAACACAAGGTCCCAGGTAACTCAAGTGGACAGAGCTCAAGGGAAGAGAAACCTACCTCTGACAGTGAGGGTGCTATAATCAGGGACTGTGGTCACCCAGAGTGTTTTACTTTGTAACTCTCAGGTACTTTCTACTCCACAGCCAGATGACTGTTCCCTTAATCCAAAACAACTCATTCTTATAATTTCCACCTCCCCCTACTTCATTTGCTGGCCACTTTCAAAAGGTCACAGGCAGCTCCACAGAGGTCACTGCTTGGGAAACAAAGGCCAGCCTTCTGTCACATGACCTGACCAAGGGGGCCTGCAGCTGTGAATAGATTCTGTTTTGCTAATGTTTTCCAGACACCTTTTCTTGTTCGCCCAGTGTAGGTTTTCCCCCCTCCCCCTTTGCACTGTTTTGCCTGGGCTCTGAGGTCCACAATAGTTACTAGGTATGTTTCAGGGAACCCCAGCTAAGAATGAGTGTCTCTTCAGACACTACTCCCAAGACTTTCAATAGCTGGATAAAGAAAATCAAGCTTGTATCTCATGCAGTGCTCAGAATTAAAATCTATATTGAAAATTAACCTGATGGGGGCTGGGTTCAGTGCTGTAATCCCAGCCATTTAGGAGGCTGAGACAGGAGGACAGCAGGTTTGAGACTGCCTGGGCAGTACAATTAAGACTAAATAACAAACAAAATCCACTAAACCTAATGGGAAACAATGTTTCAATAGGAAAGGAAGACCAGACTGAGTTACAAGTTGTCCGGGTTTCTAGGCAGGGGCTCACCTCCACGTAAGTCCTCTGCCAGGCCTCTAAGATGGCAGCTGCCCTGTCCTCATTCCAGTTGATGTGAGAGACATAGTCGTAGCCCCTGAAGTGTTCGTACATTTGCTTGGGAGTCATTAACTGGAACATGGTTTGCAGGGCGTGAGCGCTGTGTCAAGGTGAATGGATAGAAGGCCGGTCAGCACTGCTGGAAAGCAGTGTGTGCAACTTGAGGTCCCAAGCAAGTATCCTCAACTCTCCCTTAGACTTCTTCCCTACATGCGCACATGTTTCCATTCAAACAAGACCAGGATGGTTATTGTATTTAATAGATTGATGTACCATATTAAAGGTGTAACCTTACAAACCTTTTACAGATAGACCCCAAAATTAAATTAATGAGCAATTTCCTTTCTCAGTTCCTATTCCATGAAACAGGAAGGAGAGGGGAGTAGATAGCTTGACCAGATACACTGGGTTCAGCCACACACTCTCTGTGCAGAAATCCCAGAGACAGTGTCCCAAGGGAGAAACCTCAGACGAAACACCTGACATTTGACTGACTGGAGTCCTGGCTGCACAGAGGCTCTTTCTTGCCTTGCCTGCAGTTCCTGGTCTTTGACTTTTAACTTTGACATAATCCAGCTCCTACCCCTCAACTCACATACTAATACTGGATTTTCTTATCCCATTAGTCTACGTAAGGGCAGACCTTCCAAAACCTTGAAATCAACAGCTACAACTGTGATGAAAAGTACAAATCCATTCTAGAAAAACTTGCCCAGGAGATCTCTTTTGCAAGCTGGTGTGCTAATGTTCTCCGAGGCTCAGTTAACAGGACAGCTAGCTAAGATTTACATGAGACCAAAGGCCTGTGTACAAGAAAAGGGGTGCAAGGATAGTATAGGATACTGTGCTGGATTACCTGACAAGTTTTCCAGTGGCGTTCTTGACGGTACCACCCACAATCAACTCCTCCTGCCAATGCATATACTTCCTGGATAAACCTTGACATCCACCATTCAAAACAAGGGCCACATCAAGAGGCTGTAATGAAAAGACGGTCACATAATTACGGGAATTAGTAGGCAGGTCACATGCCTCGTTAAGATCCAGTGCGTTAAGGGCTTGTTTGTTTCAGAGAAAACATTAATAACAAGGCTAATGAGGGTTATGCTAAATCTCACAGCAAAAACTTAGCTCTGTGAACAACCTTAGTTCCACACACCAAATTAAAAAGGAACAAAAGTCACGACCAAATGAAATCTTCAAGATGAAAATCATAGAGAACTGTAAGTGAAAACAGAAAAGCCCCCCCCCCCCCCCCCCCCCCCCCGCCCCACCTCCTGCACTCTCTGGAAACTCACTTTGGTTGAATTTTTGTTGGGGGCTGTGGCAGGGCAATCTGGGTCGGCTGGGTTGAGGCAAGGCCGGTCCATGTACCCATGGCCAACTTCGGCTTTATTCAGCATTTCCTCCCAGCTGTCCACTTGGTAGTTTATTTTCTTTAACTCTTCTAGGAATTCCAAGGGGTCAAAGTTTGTCCACCGTAAAGGAGGCTTACCTCTGTGAAAGAAATTAGAGGTGAGGCCGTGAAAAACGTGGCTCAGACAGTCAGGAGGGGACATGGCTGCATTTGTGCAATGGAGGCTTATTAAAGCAAAACTCTGGGACTTGAGTATAAAAGAGAAAATGTAGGAAGTCCTTTCCCAGTAAAGCCATTGGCAAACTTAAGTCAGGAAAAGAATCCATGGCTGAAGATGGCCAGCGGAGCACAAGTTAACGGAAACAACAGACAATCTTAATCCCCTAATATCGTTATTTAATATCTTTTTAAAAATTGGCTGGGGGTGGGGTGGGGGATGGGTTATTCTAAGCAGAACAGCAAGATCCAAAACTAAAAACTCAAAAGAATGAATTACAATGTTACATTAGCACCTGCCAGTTTAAAAACTGCTTTTTAAATGTGACCAATCCAAGTATCTGATCTGTTACCTTTAACAGTCATTCTTACTAGCCCCTCTAACAAGCTGGCAGTGGGGTGGGCAAGCCCCCCCATGGACTCTGCCATCACCACCATCACAGACACTCCCCCCACCCCCCTCACTTTGGAAATTGTGCTGTTGACAGACCAGAAAGGCTTTTGGCTGCCTGTTATGTGGTTCAAACCGTACTGTAGCTGCTTAACCAGGCTGAAGTCATTATTCAGAGTCTCCCAACCAGAAAACACAAAACCCCTTATTTCCCATCTAAAACTGTACACTGAAGGTCAGGGGATGGCCACTGCAAATTGCTTTTGCAGATATGTGCGGGCCAGGACGGAAACAATAACCTAAGCACTAACTCTTGCATAATTAGCTGAAGAAAGTCTACACTGAGTAACCGTCGTTCCTTAAATGGTGTGGTGTATGTAATTCCCAACTGCTGAGCTATGAAGCAGCCCTTATCTCGGCCTTTATTGACAGCACATTTCCCCTCTTAAATATCATTACCATGATCCAAAGTAGGGTTAGCATTTTTCTCTGCAGGAGGATCTTGAACCTTAGCTGAAGTATTTCATTGTGACAAGCACCCAGTAATAAATTCTCTTCTTAAATGTCTGACTGCTGGTCTGCATAACTACAAGCATTTTATAAAGAGTTTTTAAAAAATTGTACAGACTGTGCAATGATTTGCATTTTATTTGCATATAAATAGGTTGGTAAAAGTGAATGAAATCTAATGATGCCTACAGAACTGTTTCTGAAAAGAGGAAAAAAAAAAACATTCTGCTGAAATCCCCTCCCCCCACCACCATTCACTCAAAAAAATGCGCACGGAATTTCAACGTTTTTATTTCTTGTCCAAAACTGAAACAGAATAAACAATGATAAGCCACACCGGAAACTGTCACAGAGCCCAGCAGCCGGACACTGAGGGTGCACTTACAGGAGGTACGCTGTCCCAGACTGTAGCTTTGCCCCTTCCCAGAAGCAATCCAAAGGTGTAATGATCAAGCAAGGATAAAGGTATTCTATTATCTGTGAAAGCAAAAACCAACAGGAATGCTTTAGGCTGACACACGCAGCTCGCAGCAGCTCAGGTGGTTTCCAGAAATTTTGAATGTTCCCCTCTTTGCAAACAAGAAAAGAACTTACCTGATCCATGTAACCTGTCTCTGTGATAAGTTCCCCTGATTTGTAGCACAAATGTTCCAGCTTCCATTGCCTATTGGGATGGAAAGTGGAGAGAAATTAAAAAAGTAAAACAAAACACTTCTTACTGCAACAAAATGAGCTTAAAACAGGAACAACAGGACTTATCAAAAGGCTGTAATTTCGATCACGTTGAAGCATCTGTCAAAACCAGCAGAGCTTTTGCCAAGCAGAAAGCCGGCAAGCCCGCTTTAATGAATAGATAACACTGGATCGTAATTAACATGTGGGGTGTTTATGTAAATGAATGCTACGGAAGTACTTGAAGTCTTGTTTCCTTAAGTATTCTACCAATAATCTTGTTTACACCATTAATCTGCTTTTCCACACACATTAAACAACCTGCAGCAATCCAGTGGAATTATCACAAATTCAAAATAAGTGGAGCTTGAGCTAGTGGGGCATGTGTTGGGATATGCTCAGGTGGGAGAGTATTACTGGCTTTTATTTTTCTTTTTTTACTAGTAGATGTTATTTTTGGTCACGTTTGAAACAAACTTTCCTGCTCTTACTGTTATAAACAATCTCCACCAGGTAGACAGGAATCCCTGTCTGGTAGACAGGACATTAAATACATGAACAGTGAATTAGTTTGGTTTTAGTATCTCTTGGAGAGTGTTCTGTAAACCTGTGGCTTATTTCAATGTTTAGGGAAAAAAACTTTATTCAAAAATAAAAGGATATTTAGAAAGAGTAAATAAAAATTACCCCCCTCCCCAGTTTATTTTATTGGTCTCCTCAGGGAGGCCTGTCTTCTCCCAAGGGCACTTTTTATACCTTGCATCTTCTTCTCTATGTTTCTTTCTAGGATTTTTCCATCTTTCCCTCAGTGACCTTTCAAAATTCTACCTCCCTGCTAATAAGAAACTTTGTTTGCCTAATGCTGGTGAAAACAACCCTTTTGTAGAGTCCTGACTCCAGTCTTAGCAGGTCCTTGGTGTATGAAGGATGGGCCCTGTTCATGGCTGGCTTTGTATGTTTCTACTTGTGCCGACTGTACTTCTCTCCCTGGTATCAAGGGTAACATCACCCAATTATTCATCCACCCATCTCTCCCCCACACACTTACCAACCCATGGATCAGGTAGGTGTATGTGTGTCATGTATGGGTGCAAACAGACGCGCGTGCGTGCGCGCGCACACACACACACACACACACAAATACCCAACATAAGCAGGTCTTCAGTACCATCTGATCAGCTGATCTTTCCATTTGTTTGAGGATACCCTTGATCATTTATTGGGCATGGATCCAGAAAATGGCATTTAAAACCCATTTTCTGGATCTTTGACCTTGGACCAAAGCTCCATTTGTTCTCATTTTCATTTTTTTTTCACCTAAAATATGCAAGCGCTCACTACACAAGGTTTTGTTCCTATACGTAACTTTCCGTGTCCACCTTAGCTTACTTCACAGTACAGAACCTTAAATCTTGTCCTAAAGCATGTGGGTGACAAGTGCTTCAGAATAGGTAGATCTTAGCATACATGTGTGGCATAACCTTGGGTGAGCCAAGTTCTTCACAGGGCCTCTGACTGCAAACTCTCCCATCTAGACCAGACAGTTACTCTACACCACACACTACTGATAAAACGAGACCAGCTCCTGAATATGTCTCATATTTCCCAAAGCTCTTTTCTACAAACATCTGACCTTGCCCCTGCTCAACAATGGGCCAGGCATATGTGTGGCTCCTATTTTAAAGCAACAGACAGTATAGATATATTAAGAAAAACAAAAAATGTTAATTTTGTTTTAAAACTCTCTTATTATGAATCTAACGTACTCAGACATCCTGAAGAGGCTCAAAGCTCACCCCTCCACTTACTTTGTGACCTGTCAGATAACTGAATTCTTCTCTTCATTGCCCCTCTCATTCTCCTCTCTGCCCTACCCATTGTTGACTGAGGCTATACAAAACGTAACTGCTCAAAAGAAATGTTCAGCAAGAGATAATTTACCATGTTAACAGTACATTCAATTTAGGAAAAAAAGTATCTTAAGCAAATGAGATATAGCTCAGGTAAGAAGCCTGACAAGAAAATTATATTCACTTGTGGACCGCACCAAGATACTCATTTGAAATACACTAAAGGGGCTGGAGGGAAGGCTCAGAGTTTAAGAAGAATTGTCATTCTTGCAGGTGACCTGGGTTTGGCTCTCAACCCACATGGCAGTCTACACTCTCTAACTCCAGTTCCAGACTGCCCACACACGGTACACAGACACACATGCAGGCAAATATTCATACACATTTAGAAAAAATGAGCACACCTCCAATCTGAAAAGTGGAATAATCTGAAACTTTTTGACACCAATGTGGTGCCACAAAATTAAGACATTCTATATCATGCAATTCCATTTTATGCACAAAAAGTAAACATTAAAATATTAATTAAAGCATATTGAGACATAAGTCAATCTTGTCTTCAGCCTTGAATCTTGCTCCCAATGTATGATTACCTACATGGAGATACTCCAAAATAAAAATTTAAATGTTTGGGATACTTCTGGGTCCCAAGCACCTTGGATAAGGAACATTCAATGTGTAGTGTTTTGCTATCGAACTCTTAAAAACAAATCAAGATGGGGAAGTGTTCGGTGGTAGCACTGTGTATCATCTATAAGACTTTGGGTTCTAAAGTTTAATAGAAAACTGCTGGAAATAATTTAATAATCCGAAGACAACATTATTTATGGAAACAAGGGACCTACTTGCCATACTTGTGCAGGTGACAGGGGGCCTTACCTACCTGCTGTACCTGTCTGTGCAGGTGACACAGGGCCTTACCTGTTATACATGTAGACGTGCACACGGCTGGCCTGGAGTGCTGAGTCCAGGTGTTGCAGGAGAGCCTCTGTGGTCAGGACATTAGCGCCTTCTTCTTTTGGAGTCTGTATCATGAGTTGAGGATTAAACATAGCCTCTTCTCCTATCTTCTGGCGGGTATAATTTAATTCTCGACTCACTCGTCCACCAACTGACAAACACGGATAGGTATCAATCAGAACAGAACTCACCTCAAACCTGTGTTGTCTCCCTTGGAACAAACTAGCAATGAAGCTTGAGTTAGCAGCACTTCTGGCTTTGCAAATGGTAAGCGGAAAGATAATTTGTAAGCTCAGAAGCTGTCTAGCCTGCCACATACCCAAATCTACTGTATACAGCCTGGCTGACACCATGTGTCTAAGGGGGAAGAGAGTGTGAAAACTCCATACACCTTTTCCCTGCAGACCAGATCAAAATACTGTTATTCTCTTTTGCTCGCATAAACAATGTGGGCTGCAGCACCTCTCATGATGGCTTCAATTTTCGCTCTTCTCTTTAATAGTCTGGCAAAGGTAAGACGGGAAAGTTACTCCTCTGTGTAAAAAGCCACAGGAAGATGGTCATTGTGTTCAGAACACAACCCATGGGCAGATAAAGACCATGATTCAAGTCAGAAGGGCCAGGGGAACTCCATGGCTGTTGCAGTTAGCACCTGGAAGCTGGTTCCATCAGAATCATGTGGTCAGCATTCACAAAACACAGGTGTCGGATTCTGAGTCACTTGGGATCCAACCTGTGTCTGCAAGCTCCTAGTGATGTTGGACCTGCCGAGGCCAAGGAGGCTCCCTACCTACGGAGACCAACCTGAATCTCCTACAAGTTGGCTAAAGTTAGGCATGCTGGTAACCAGGTCCTGTTGACCCTGTTTTGAAACTATTTTTACTCTGGCTGTCCTTTCTGTGTACTTATGTACACTAAGTTTTGGGAGCAAACCACACTCAGAATACTACCCCTGTGCTGAGAGGATTCCTGGGAAGACAACGGACATGTACTTCCATGGTCTGAATAGTTCCCAAAGTCACTGATAAGCTCAGTGTTTCTGAGAAGCAGGCCTCAGGCCTGCTTGGAAAGAACTCAGTGATTGTCACTTTCCCACGAGGAGGAATCCTTTTTCTTCAAGTTTAGTATTCAAGGACATAAACATTTGGTTTGGGAAAGTAAGTAAGTACTGAGAACAGTGGGGTGCTTGGTTCTCTTGGCGTATTTTATAAACAAGGGGGCAGGCTAAAGAGCAAACAATGCCCTCATTAGAAAAACTAGTGCAGGATCTTGAGCTGGCAGGACCCTATGTGTAGGTCCACAGAGCCGCCAAGGCCACCATGGAGCTCTGAGGTGAGGCTAAAGTATTGTTCGGCTGTGGGGGGCGGGGGGCAGCAAAGGGTTCATAAAAAGTTTTCCAAGTGTGCAGACAGCTTTGACGGACGCTAAAGGAAATGGCTGAGGGTTTCACCAATGTCAAGTTATGGAAAAGCAGGGCTGGGGGTGTGGCTCAGTCCTGGCCTGGCAATCACAAAGTCCGGAGTTCCAGCCTCAGCACCAGGGAAACTCTGGGAAACAGTCTGGAACAGAGGATGCACCCCTCTCAACTACCCAGACAGCCTCTTGTTCACTGTGGCCAGAGTCAGAATACAGACTTCTAGCCAAGAAGCCCATTGAATTTGACATCTGCGGGTGTAGAAGCACCTGGAAGCTAAATAGTTAATGTTTGGTTCAGGTCACTTCTGAAGAACTACAAGGCCACACAGGAGGGACACCACCCCGCATCTGCTCAACTTCTTTTCATTTTTCTTGGTGATGTTACTACACCTCAAGCCCCAAACCTGGAACTTCCTTCCAGCTGCCTTGCCGTTTTGTGACTGGGTCCTGTTCAGCACACCGTGCTTATGTTTGCTTTTAAAGTTAAAACCCAGGTGACTTCAAACCAAGTGGTATAATGAAACAACAACAATTCAAAAGATAAAATAAAAATCAAGCAATGGAGTCCCTCCTTCCCCAGCACTTAACTGCTTTTACAGCAAGGAGCTATCCATGTAAATCAAGACTGTCTGACCAAGTTCTACCTCCGACCCCAGGGGCTGTAGTGGAGAAGTCTGTCACCATTTACAGCACCCAGTATGAATGCTCACAAAAATAAGAAACCCAGTGCACGGTGTATATCAATCACACTGCTGAGGATATCACTGTACCCGTTCAAACTAAATTTTCATCATAGGGGGCTTCAGAAAGGAGATTGCCAAAATAGAAAACAGGACTCTATTTCCACCCTATGGTATATGTTAAAATCACTGCATTTTAAGCAACTTGACATTCATGTTCTCTTTAAGGGTTCCTGTTTTTGTTCCTTTTGCTCTAGAGACAAATATTTGCAAGTGTCTTTTAAAAAGATTTATTATTCCTAATCACGTGTATCAGTGTGTGTGAACTATGCACATGAGTGTGGGTACTCAGAGGTCGGAAAAGACTGCCCTGGAGCCGGAGTTACAGGTGGCTGTGAGGTACCCTATGTGGGTGCAGGGTACTGAGTTCAGCTCCTCTGTACCCTATTTGAGTGCTGGGCATTGGGTTTAGTCTGATCTCTTAACTGATAGACCCTCTCTCAGTTATGAACCTTATTGTTGGTTGCGACAATCAGTACCAGCCATGCAAGACCACAACCACTAGTGATAAAACGGAACAACGCTTGCAAGAACCTATGACACCCTTGCCTTTAAGGTAGCTATGTTTTAGCCCTAGCATTTCACTTTGTATTAACTGAGTGTTTTTGCCAAATGACTGGTTAACTTCAGGGCAGTTAGCTGCTGTTCACTTCATGTTAACCACAGTTGTTTAAACAACTCAACTTAGCCAGGCAGCCATCTATCTCTGGGTGCAAATGGTATATGGCATGTGGTAAGTGTTATGCAGTAGAAATGTTTGGCCGACAGGACCAGCCATTCCTTTCTACTGTTCCGCTCTAAAAGGGCTAAAGGGCCAGTGACATGAACAGGCAATGATAAGAAAACCAAGTGTCCTGAGGGAACATAAGGTGGTGAAGGGCAAAGAAAATCGGTATACAGTGACTTTGTAGAGCTGGGGCCATTGTTCTGATGCAAGAGGTAGCAACCTGCAGAGTTCAGTCAAACTGAGTGGAATCAGTGGAACTCTGCGGCTGTTCCTCCATCAACACGGGTCCAGTTGTATCACACAGGCACTTGAGCACCGAAGCAGCAGACCTGTTTCCAGCACTGACCTTGGAGGAGGGAGATTTGGGAAGGCCGTAATGAGGGCGTAAGAGGCAGTACTGGTCTGATCCAACTACCCTGCCAGCCTTCTCACACAGGGAGTGTGGGTACCTCAGAGGTGGCAGGAAGCATCAAATTCCATATCCCAGAGTATGCTGAACTCACGGTTTCAGCTGTACATGAACAGCTTCCATCTTACTTAAAAAGCAGCTATGTTACAGTCAGAGTTTCATTGTCATGTCAGTAAAGAGGCTGCACCTTTTAATGGGACCCCATGGATCATGGCTCCATTTTCCTTCTGGTCCCCTGAAGGTCTTGAGCTTTCTTTCCTTTAAATTCTACATCTCATCTCCCCACAAATTTAAAGCTGACAATTGGCACTTTGAAAAGAGGTGACACAAGCATTGCTTCTGCAAAGAAATTTCTCAGTCAGGCTCCTCAAACCACCCAGCATGGTTTTCCAAAGGGAAGCATGGGGTGGAGCATTCAATGAAGTCATATTCTGGATGGGTGTTCTTCCAGCCTACCGTGGACATGAGATGCTTCCCCATGATGTCCCCTGCTGAACAGCCACTCCCTTTCACACAGCCTAAGCATTCACAATGAAAGCTTTCGGCAAAAGCTTCTTGTGAGCTACAGAAAGATGGTCTGAAGGTCCAAATCAAGGTGTTGTGTTTCCCTCCATGAATTCCAAGGCTCTGAGGGAGACTCATCTCCTATCTACTTATCCTCACGACTGAATGACAGGAGCATGGCACACACTCAGAGTTCGTTGCAAGAATGAATGAATGAACGGCCTCAGTACAGAGCCCTGGGAACAGGCAGTCATCTGTACAAGATATTAATTCCCCACAAAGCCCCAAAAAGTCAGTCAGTCAAAACAAATGACCCTTTCAGCCTGAAAGTACCCACTCAGAGTCCAATTAGGAAAGAGGGGGTCTATGCACAGGAGGGCACATTCACATTCGATTAATCCTGCGAATTATCTAGCAGTCTCAAACAGAGATTTCGCCTTCCCCTCTTTAGTTGCTTCAGGTCCTTCTTTCAGTGATGTGACTAGTTACCTAGAGGGCTAAAAGATGCTGCTAAAATGAAGAACTGCAGAGCTATTGGCACTGATTCACGTTTAAATTGGGAGAAGGAAAAAAAATCAGTAGTAATGTCGGTAGTAAACCAGCTGAAAAGTCTGGGTGAGGTCTAGTCACTCTCCATCCACCTCTCTCAGGGGGAAGCAATGCCACTTAAAGGCTGGGGACCTTTTATTTCCTTCTCATCTTGAGGGTATAAAAAAATGATAGAATCAGACCGATGAAAGTGTACCGGTCCTTCCTGAAAGGACAACCACACAAAACCACACTGAAAGCAAAAGACATCTACTCACTCACTCACCCACCCACCCACCCACAGCTTAGAGAGCTGAAGGCAGGTAGTGAATGTGCAGGCACCCACCAGAGCACTGGGCAGGCATCCATGCCCTGCCCCACCCCCACGCCACAGACCAGCAGCTTGCAGTGCCATCTGTTACCAGCCTCACCAGGGCTGCTTCCTCTGAATGGCTCTCCCTGAGACCAACCCACTCGCCCTGTCAGATGCAATCAGGTCAGCTCAGCACTCTGCCACCAGGCCTGCTGCCTGCAGCAGCTCCCAAGACAACCCTACATCTGTTGGTGGCCCCTTCTTCATGGGTGTATGCTTTCTCAACCAAACCAAACTACAGTGTTTTGTTGATTTCCTAAAGGGCCCAGCCAGATACATCCTGTTTTCCTCACTGTGTGCTTGCTAGCCCCTGAAGTGCCCCAAGCCTGGAAGAACACCACCTCACCTGAATCATTCCGATCATTGTGTAGAAAAGCAAGCACTAAGGAAGGAGGTCCAACTCCTCCACGTAGTCCAACCAGAAACCAATACAAGTAATTACATTAAGGTTTGAAGTCTTAGCTCTAAAACAATAAGGACTGCTTGGCATGCACTTGGGAGGCAGAGGCAGGCAAATCTCTGTGAGTATAACTCTAGCCTGGTCTACAAAACAAGTTCCAGGTCAGTCAGGGCACATAGTATGATACTTGTCTCAAAAATCTAAGTAAACAATAAAATGGGGCTTTAGTGTCACTCAGTAGTGTGACTACCTACCATACACAATGATAAGCCTGGAGGCTCCTGTAAGTAGAAAGTTCAAAGCCACCCTCAGCTGCACAAGACTCTGTTTCAATGAAATAAAAACAGAAAGCAACAAGAACCAAATATTTGCTGGACTGGCCATAGCTGTGGTATGACACCAACCCCAAGTCCCTTCTTAGTGATGCTGACGTCATGTGTGTCTGCCAGTCCTCTGCAAGCCCATATCTAGCTACTTTCCCTTGAGCAGGGTATGCAAGAGAGGCAGTACAGTTCCCACCTTTGCAGACAGGCTCTCTGGCCTCTGGGAATCCCCACACTGGCCTTCCCTGTGCATCCCCGTGCATCTGTGCAGGGACACATGCAGCACTGGGGGCCACTTTCATGATTTTGTTGCCGTCAGGATTAGCTGGATTAGGGGCCAGTACATAAGGACCCCCTGGTGCCAGGAGGAAGTTTCATCACCGGGTCAGCCATGGTGTGTGAACTATATTCTGTCAACACTACCACTGCTTTCAGCCACCAACCAAAAAAGTGGGGGAGGGAAGAACAGAGGAAAACATGCTTTGAGTGTGGGAATGTACAAACACCCCACTGCATTCCCCAACAGATTTCAAAAGTGTGAGCCGTTCAAGGCTGTCCTTTCAAACAAGGAACCTATTTGTTTTTTGTTTTTCTATTTTTATCTGTGAGGAATTTAGTGGGTCTGACAGTGATTACAGATATTACAGAAATGTTATACTGCCACAGGAGGGTAAAATACACACACACACACACACACACACACACACACACAATCTTTTCCTCTAACCAGACAAAACAGTTTGGGCAGAGCATCACCAATGAAAACTTGTCCTCTGGTCAAGGCTCAAATGTCCAAGACAGTCCCCTTTTCCTAAATATGAAAACAGTACTCCAACCAGCAGGGAATTCTCCCCACATTTAACATGAAGCAAAACAATGTGGGTAAGAAGGTAGAGCAGGGAATGAGGGAACAACCACAAAACCACAACTTTCAACTCCTTCTATGGCTGAGCTCAGCACCTAAAATTCTTCCAGGAGCCCCTCACGTCTATCTCCCCCACCTATCAAGTAAATAGCCACTCATAAAGATCTGCTTGAGGTAAATATCATTTGTGGAGAAAGTCATGAGATTTCTGCTAGTGTGTGCAAGCATGTCTGTGCGTGTGCAACGTTACAGGACAGTCCCTCTCGCACAGAACCGAGCTGTTCCATCAAAGCACTATCTGTTATATTTCTGTCTTTCTCTTCTGTTTGGCGTATTCACCAAGGACAGAAAAGGAGGTAAGCTTTGGCGGCCCTGACCTGCAGCTGGGACACAATACTTTCGCACAGCCCTGCCGACCCCTGACATAAATTTTACTCCGCAGCTGGCACTTACACACTCAACATTACCATATGTATAGCTGTGCCGAGCTAATTATGCTAATCACCTGTCTAACTCGCTGCTGCGAAAAATGGTTGTATTTAGCAGTCCAGTGCTTACCAATGCAGCTTACTGTGTGGCTGAAATGTACATTCAGACGGCCCTGAATGGCAAGATTTTTCCACGTTGCTGGCTACATTCAGGCCTCAGAAAAATTTATTCAAGTCAACTGGTTTCGGCCCGCAACAAAAAAGTTACGAGAAAAAAGTGAGTGTGTTCTTGCCCTAACATTCTGGATCTGCTTGCAAGCAAAATGATAAATCAATTGGTATGGGGAACAAAAAGGGAGAGAGGTTTCTTTGGGGAGCCCATGTGAAACTGTAGCCTATTTAAAAAAAAAAAGAAGAAGAAGAAAAAAAGAAGGAAAAAAAGGGGTCATCCTAAACCCCAAATCTCTAGAGAGAGCAACTAACAGATATTTACTCCTAATCCAGAGCCTCTCAAATTACAAGTGTGGGTTGCAATTGAACAAGGTATTAGACATGCTTTCCCCTGGACCATATATAGATTAAAAATGATGAAGCATATTTGACATCTTTTTAACTTAATACTGTTTCAAGAACACACTGAGAAGAAGCAGGTAAGAAGTAACCTCGTAGGCAGCAACGGAAAAATATTTTATTATTTTCTTCCTTACAATATTTAAAAGGAGGCATGCATGATGTTTATTCTGTGAAGGTTTCTTGTTTCCCACTAAAGGAGAAAAGAAACTGAGGAGTGTGGGAGGAAGAGGTGGGGGTGGGGAAGACTGGCAGACAGTGGGGGGGAGGGGGGAAGGGAAAGACAGGGAGTCAAGAAGCCTCTATTTTCTGTAATCTCAAATTTCCTGTTTTTACTATTACCATTTCTTAAAGGAGCACTTCCTGAGCATGCTACGGATGGATTTCTTAAATCAGGAAAATATTAGAGCAGTTATTTTAACAATCACCAAAATCCGATTTTCTCCTAACTCACAAAACATGTTCTGTTGGTTTTTTTTTTTCCCCCACTCCCCTTAACTGTGAGTCTGGTTCTTCTGAAGACAGCTGAATACAAGTTCTGTGGTCTCTCTAGACCTTCCAATCTTTAACCATCTGCAGCACTGTAAAAACACACCTTAGTGGAGAGTAGCCAGAGGTGCCCAGTTATCTCCTCTCTTGGCCTTTTGCAGTATCCTGACTTCCCTCTAGAAAGCACAGCAGACTGGTAAGCCATGCCTCTGACAAGGTATCTTGAGCCACCTCCCACTGCTACATCACAACAACCTTGTGATAAATCTTGAGGTTAAACCAAGACGAACCAACCCAGCAGGTGTTCTCTGACACTGTAGGAGGTCCGGAGGAGAGCTAGCCTCTCTTGGCCTAGCTTCCCCTCACCTTTCAATTTAAGAGCAGATGGCAAAAATGATGTTCATAACTTAAGGATGCTTCTTGGAGGCACAGCTTTCTTCCTATTCATTCCCAACCCCCACACTCAACTTTTTTAAAAAATTAATTAATTTTTTTTTTTTGAGGGGAAAATACTTTTGGAACTAGAACTCATAGCGTTGGGAATGCTAGCAAGTGCTGCACTAATGATCCACATCTCCAACCCCCTGTACAAGAGGCAAGTTGCTTCTCGATGGCATCTGAACACAGGTGGCTGTCAGTTGCTGTTCAAGGTATTAATTTATCTGGGTTTTAGACTTCCAAATCTTGATTGTGCAGCCCCCAACTCAGACAGAACCACTGTGCTCAGTGGTCAGACAGCCAAGGGCCTGCCCTGCTCCTCCAGGCCTCCTGCTTTTCTTAAGTAGGAGATGGACCACCCTGCCTCGTGGCACAGAGCAGTGTTTACATTGCAATCTTTGACTATGTAATACATCTGGCATTTTTGGGCAGGATCCCTGAGCTAGTAGCCAGAAGCCCTTAAGCACACTGACTGAAAGCCCATTTCCAGTTTCTTTTGCTTTCTTCTGTCCATGTCTCATCAAGAGCTGGAAACCATCTCAGCTAAACTGAGTAAATTTACAGCTGCTTCTTTTCATTTATCCCAAGAAGAGGAATATAAAGCATATACTGTGATGTGCACAGGGACCGCTTCTTCACTGGCTTCACTTCTACATGGGGACCCACAGGGATGTGGTCCCCCATGTGGGACCCCCCTCCACATTGGGACTATTCAAGCCAATTCACACCTGGTCTTCAGGATTACAAGTAAGGTCCTGCCTCCTTATATTAAATCCCTCCAACAAAGTCGTCTTTCATTAGCAGGTACCTGACTGTCAACCAAAAAATGGTTTCCCTAACACAAGGCAACTGTTTTGCCAATTATGCTCTAAACTCCAATTAAATCCCAACACCTCCTGTCCCAGGGGAAAGGGATGGTATGCAACTTTCTGGACAATAGGCTCCTGCACACCTGCCAACACTCAGGCAGTCTCTCAATGGCAACAGTTTACTATCGAGGAAGGCTTAACTTTGTTTTCAGCTACATCTACTTAGATGCTGATACATAGAAAAACATTAATACTATGTAACACAAACGGAATTATCAGTCTAATATAAAAGAATCCACAATCTGATTCGAAAGAGAAACCCTGTAAGGCATCCAAATCCAGAGACTGGCAGAAAACAACAGCAACAGCAAGCAGCAGCAGCAACAAACAACAACAACAAAGGTTTGTGTTTATTTCCAGGGCAATCCTAATTGTATCTGTGCTTCAAAAAACGTTCCCACTGAGAATATTCCAAGAGCAGCTTCTTTCTTTCCATGCTTAACTGCCTTCTCTCAGAAGGACCTCTGACCTCTGAGATGTCAACAGAGACTTCATGAGGATGAAACATCTAAGGCTATGAGGTCAGCCAAAATTTGGATAAGAAAATCAGTTCTCTCCTATCTCCATCCAAGCTCCTGTTCCCATTGGCTCTGGTGGGTGTACCACTTAGGGAAAGGCTGAAGTGAAGAGCCTGGGTGGGATGTCACCATGTGTCTTATTTAGCAGCTCAAAGGTGCTACAGGGCCCAATTCTCCCTAACATCCTATGCCACAAGAAGGACATGGGTTAAGACTTACTTCATATACTCTGGCCATTTTATATACACAGGAAGAACATGACCATAGGTCCTGAAGTTACCTTATAAAAAGTTACTTAGAAGTCTGCAAAAATGTTAGGAATCCTCAGCAGGAAACGCAATGCTTCCGCTGATCAGAACCCAATAGAACCCAATAGAATGCTCCATGGAGCCCACCATAACCATACATGATGGCTCTGCACCAATGTCTCACCTCAGTGTGCAAACAAACACATCTACTAATTCCTTCCTAACTGACCAGACAAAAGACCTTTTCAGATTTGACCCACTTGGGAGGAAATGAACCTGAGCAGTTTAGGAATGAGTGGGTGGAAGCAAAGGGGTTAAGGATGGGTGACAAGAGATAGGAGATAAGAGGAAACAACCTGTCAGAAGCCTGTAGCAGTCACTGGAAATAACAGTACAATAAGAGAATAGTGGGGATATAGTGATTTTTACAGATAATCTCCTCACTCCCCGCCCCTCCCACCCCCACAGTCGAAACAGTGTTGCTAAAACATAAAAGACTTTCATGTAAAATGGCTTCCACAAAACCTGGTTTCCTTCAAAATAACTGTAAAATATTATTGTATTTAAAAGCCCTGACAAAGCACCTCCGGAGCACATCACAGTCTTCAGGGGCTCACTCTCAGGCACTCACTGTGTGTGAGGTAGCCACAAGAAGCCTCTCTCTATATGCACAAGCCTCTCTACAGAACTTGGAACCCCCTCTTTACCCTCCAGCTAGAAGTTAAATAAGGGCGAGTAAGTACCACCTCACCCCTGGAGGATGGGGACCCAGGGGTCACAGGCAGGTCAGCACTGAAGGAGAAATCCAAATGGAAATATAAACATGGTATTTCGGAAAGCAGACCGATCCCCCTAGCTCTCTAGCCAGCATTAATCTCAGCATCAGCTGTGGTGCATAACCTAAACACAGGGACCAGGCAGCTTATCCATCTGGAAGTTGTCATTTCTGGAAGCTCCAAGCAGCGCTGGATGCATCTGAAACAGTCCACGGGCCAAACTGTCTTAGGATGGGTCAAGAATGGTGGGCAGCTCAAGGATGGATACAGAGTCCACCAACTGCCCTGTGCAGGGCACACCTGAGCCACCTGCTTTTTATTTTTATTTTTTTCAAATTGATGGTTTTTACTGGTCACTTATTTCTCTCTAAGTACAAAGGGGATAACAACAACTTGCTTGCTCCTCTCCTGTGTGTGCAGTTGATCTTGGAATGACCACCTCTTGTTCATCAAACTGTGCAGAGACACACACAAAGTAGTGCCCTGACAGACCCAATTAGACCTGCCTAGGTCTTCTACCCAGTCATTCTTCATTCAACTCAGTGGTTCTCAATTGGGGCATCTAGCAATTAATGGGACTGTTATCCTTGCTGCTGGCACCTGTGAGTGGACTCCAAGGGCTCTGCTGGGCACCCTCTAGGGTGCATAGCCTCTGACAGTGGAGGATTTTCCAGATCTAAATGGTAGGAGTGCCAAGGCTGAGCAAATGAAGTATGGTGGTTCTAACAAAGTACACAGAAACTGCACAGTACAGACTTGAGGGTGTGACTGCCCATCAAATGAGTTTTTATTTTTAAAGTAGAATCTTCCATTTCTCTTTAATAAACTTTCATCCTCCACCCTGATACTGCCTTAAAGCCCGTAACAACCAAACACCAAGGCAATATGGAGTCATTTCAAGGTTGTTGCCCTTTTCAGAGAAGGAGGCCAGGGGCCAACTAAGCTTTTATCTTGGGGAGATAAATGAAGATTCTGTCACAGGAGTACCTTGACAACAAACTTGTGACAGAGAGCTGGAGGGGGGGAGGGGAATACGAAAAGAAAAACTGATTATTTAAGGATAGCAGTACAGATCTGCCAAAAGAGAAACGCCACTGACAAATGTGCAAGATTTATAAAAAAAAAAAAAAAAAAAAAAAAAAAAATTTACCAGAACCACAGACCCAGGACAGCATCTTGCAAGAAGAGCCTCCAGAGGCACCAGCTACTCTACATGGCACACATCCCTGTAGACCTTCCAAGCTACCAGACGCCCACCCTTCACTTCATTCACCCTATCACTGGAAGGTGAACACTGAAGGTCACCCACAAATTATTTTTTTGAGCTTTCGCCCATCCTCTTCTTTCTGCCTAGAATGTCCCTCACCTCCACCTTCCCAAGCCTGGGGCCATCCTGGAAGCCTTCACTGATTTCCCCAACATCCTGGCAATTAACTGGTCCACAGACTGCCATCAACTTTTCTCAGGAACTTTAGGCAGTACCTGGTACAGAATAGTCACAAAGAATCTACACTGACCAAATACTTCTATACTTGCAAATAACCACTCATGTTTTTATGTTTCTGGTGCCACACCATGTGTTTTTATGACAGTAGGTGCCCAACTACACCAGGGTCTTTATCAAAGCTTTTTTGTCCTTTCACAAGTAAGCTTCTGTTGACATTTGTGTCGTGGAAAAAAAAAAAGAAAACCTAAGACTCAGGGTGGTACCTCACATTTAATGGTCAGTTTCTTGAAAGGCAATCATTATACCAACATCTTAAACAGAACAAAAAAGTTATCACTTATGCATGCATGGATGGGGAGAAAGGAAAATGGCCTCTTCCTGTGGTGCATGGACTGACTCATAAGCTACATTTCCTTAGGATGTTAAACTCGGAAACGACAAGGCCAGGATATGGATGTCAAGGATGTCCCTTAATTTTCTGGCTATATTAAAAATATTTTGGCAAATAAAATACACCCAGTAAGCTTGTGTGCAGACACACATACACAAGCACAGAGGCAACTCATCATAGGTTGTTTTTTTAATGACAGGAGAGATACCATACCTTCCAAGCTGTGCCTCAGTTTCCCAGCTTCCCTCTTCCCTTAAATCCTAAGTCTTTCCTCTCTTCAGTTGCCTAACTGGGGACATGTAAGACTGTCCTTGCCTGGTCTGTGTGTACAGTGAGCTCCCGTAATCATACCCTGAACCTGAAGATGTTACATCCTGTAACAGAGGAACCAGGAACCTAAGCTTGGGTCTGCTGCTCATTTTAATTCACTGACCACCACAACCATCAGACATGTATTCCTAAAAGCAAAGACTCACAGTATTCTGACTGCTGACATGAACACTAAATCTGATATACCATAATCAAATGCTCTCCTTGTTGACCTTACCTACATTTATGAAACTTGCTTCTTGCAAAGGCAAGAATAAATGAATGAATAAACAAGGCCAAGGTGTGTCCGACTAAATGACCTAAATCAATGGAAAGTAAAATGAACACGAAGGGACATGCAGACCACACTCCTAGTTATCATCTGATTCTCATTTGAAGAGACATCTGTTATATGAAAACATTATATATATATATATATATATATATATATATATATATATAAAATCATGTTATTAAAAATTCATGGGTATTTTATTGCCGTGTAAGGTTTGTGAAAACACATACTACCTGGGGTATGGTGGTGGCTCAAAAAGTAGATAAAAAGTGTTAGGCCTGAGAACCAGTGTGCCATACTAAAATACCAATGCAGACAGGAGGTAAAACTTCTGGGCCTAGAGTTGAGATGTAGCTCAGAGGAGGAGGATTTGCCTAGCATGATGGTGCCCTAGGTTTTATAGCTGTACTAGCAGAAAAAAACAAAAATTATCAAGATGCCAAAAGCAGGCTAGGTCAGCCTCAGGTGTGTCCTCCTTAACTGAACATCTTCCACAAGCCAGATGTAGCTGCTCTCCCTAAGTCTCTTGTCATTCTTGAAACAATGTTAAGAAAACTCCACTACCTATTTAAGCTTGTTAAAATCTAAGGAAACAGCTTCTCCAACTACTAAAAATCAAACCGTTGCTTGGTCATCATGCTCACTGGTGTGGAAAAAGCCAACTGTGGAGCCAAGAGCTCAGCTTCTACTCTACGGCCTTGCTGGTCAGTTTCTGTGCCTAGGACCTTAGAGGTTCTGGTACTTAACTTGGCTTTCCAAGGCCCTGCAGGGGTGGCCTGTTCCTGCTGCAACTCTCTTGCTTCCTGTCTCTCCAGCACCTCTGCCTGCCTCAAGACATCTACTAAGGCCTTTTTTCTCTTAATTTAACTTTCATGAACCAGTTCAAGTGCTAACCTAGACTCCGTGAAAATGCAGTGAATTCCTGTAGTCTGAAGCACAGGGCACTGTACAGTGTCTCCATCACAGTGCCTAGCACAGGGTCAGAAACATTAAAGATACTAAGGAAATTTGTTGCTAGAGACATAGTAAGTGCTCAATAAAACTATTCTCTGAACTACCGATGACAAGAAAGCAAAGTGGAGTAAATTACCTAATGGAACCAATCCAAAAGACACTTGTATTCATTAACCAAGCTACTTAAGGCAGGAATGTGCTCTGGCCTTAACGATTTGGATTATTATTTTGTCACTTTCCAACTAAATACTCCACCACTAGTTTGCAAAATACTGAAAGCTAAGGTAACAGAAATTCTGGAAGGTTAGTTTCCAAGAGCATCCTGAAACTGGTTACCTAAGGAATTACTCATTAACTCTGGTTTCCAAATTCTGTCCTGGGTGGCTTACAGTAGACACACATCAGATATTTGGGGTTGAAACAGCTGCCCAACTACTCTGATGCTTGACAAAGCAGTATTTGCCAGAAAGTAAAATGTTTTCAAACGGGATGGGTACTTTTCAAGGAGATAAATGAGAAACTAGCAAAGAACGAAGAAAAAAAAAGTCTAAAATCACAAAGAGTGTAAAAGCTTCCATGGTGGTGGGAGTGGGGTGGGGGAAAATGGAAAACCTATTTTCAATTTACAAGTCCTTTTATAAAGCAGGTCCCAACCCCTCCCCTCCCAAATAGAGACTCTTGGATAAAACACACACACACACACACACACACACACACACACACACACACACGCGAGGGAAGCTCCCCTGGCCCCTCCCATCAAACTTGCTTTCTTTTAAAACACACACACACACACACACACACACACACACACACACTTCTTTCTAACAAGCCTGACAAACGCAACCTCCCCCAAGAATAATTCCATTTAAAAAGCCCCCCACCCGCGAGAAAACATTAATCTACTTTGCAAACATGCGTTCCAGTTTGTGCTTTACTATTTTTTTCAACCACTAACCCCCCCCCCCCTTTGTACCTTGAGACAAATGTTTTTTCCCCCAGAGTTGAAAGCAGTCCAAAAACAGGACCACACACGCGGCCGCCTCCGCAGGCCCGCGCGGCGCCCGCCCCCTGCGCGCCCCGGGGGCGCGCACACTCCCTGCAGCCAGAGGGGTGGCCTTGCCCTCCACCCCCCTCTCCTTTCTCCGCAGACGCAGTGGGTGGGTGGGGGGTGGGGGGGAAGAAGCAGAGCCCAGGCGCCCGGATCAGAGAGGCCTTTCCCGGTCCGCGGCTCCCGGGCCAAAGCCAGGCAGGCGGCTGTGGCGGGCCTTGGGGACCACCCCCACGGCCCTGCGGAGTGGTCCATCCCGCGCAGGGGCCCCGCGCCCCCGCCACTCTCTCCCACCACACCTAGCAAAGCGTAGCGCCCCGAGTAGATTACAGCGCGGCCTTTGTCGGGCGGGCCTGGCTGCTGGCCAGCCATGCAAACAATAAACAGTCGCCCCTGGTGCGGGCAAGGGCTTCGTTGGCTACAGGGAGGCTCTAGGTACATGCTGGCAAATATCTTCATCAAACGCAGTAAAGGGGAGGAAGACGAAGGACGCGCTAGCGGCGCCTGGTCGCTTACCTTCCACCCACAGTTCCTCCACGTTGGTCTCGAGATTAGCTGCCTTTAATCCCACAGCGAAGGCCCCAAATATGAGGAGACCCACAACCAAAAACTTGCCGCAGTTCTTTTGAATGTAACAACCCAGTTTAAATAAGAGTCTCTGAAACTTCGCTCTCAGCCACAGCGGCGCTTTCCGGCCAGTAGCCTTCCCCTGGGGACGAAGCAGAAGGGAGGAGTGAACGCCGGGGAATCGCTGTCCCCGCACACCCGCCCCGGGATCCCCTCTGGACAGCAGTGGGGGGCGTGGGCGCCCGCAGTGCAGTGACTTGCCCTCCGGACTGGAACCAGGACCATCCAGAGGGCGCCCTGGGGACGTGGGGGCCTTGGTTGTAAATCAGTGAGACTGCAGCATGGGAACTGCACTCTAGGGACCAGGGGGCGCCCCCACGCGTGGCCTGAGCACCAGCCCTGAATGAGACTTGGGGTGCTGGGGTGAAAGGCTAACAGAGAAGCCGGCAACAGCAGCCGGGGTTTTATACAGGGAACCTGGAGGGCCTGAGTGATCCTAGCAGAGAAGCCCAACACTAAAGAACCCCCCAGGACACGTCCCCCTTTTCCCCTAAGTCCTGCTCCAGCCTGTGGCCGCCTCCGGTGCCCTAGAGACCGGTGAAGGGCGCAAGCGCACTTAGGGACAATATACAGCGACCGTGGCCCATCTGGCCCTGGCCTGGTGTGGCTGTACGCGAGGTCCACGTGGTGAGCCCCGCAGGCAGAGCTCGCTCCACACAATTTTCCACAGCCTTGGGAGACACCGCCGGAGCTCACTTAGGAAGTGCGGCAGCCATCTGCAACTTACACTATTTGTGCTCGGAAGAGGGCGGCCACAAGGATCTTTCCCTCCTCTCCCACTCCCTCCTGGTGAACTCTTTTAAAAAGCCGAGTGCAAAGGAAAGAGGCCCAGGCCGGCGCCGGCGGGGGTCCTGGCTGGGCGCAAGCTGCTCTCGGGGCGGCGGAGCCCGGGTGCTGGCCAGGGCCCCTGCGGGCCCCAGGCTAGGTGCTCGCCTTCCCGGGATTCCACACATTTCAGCCAGCCTCGTAAACACAATGAAGCCGGCCGTTCCGCACAGCAGTACCGAAGATTTAAGGTGGCAACTTGTTTACAACTGCCCCTCTCCCCGGCAGGCTGGGAGAAGAGGCGGCCCAAGACCTGGAAGAGAGGGGACGTCCTCTCCCGAGAATAATTTTTAAGGGAGCAGAGATTTCAAGCTCAACGAAAGCAGAACCGGCGGCCAAAAAAGGAAACCACCTTTACTTTGGCTCCCTCCCCTCTGTCTCTCTCCGCCTCTCTCCACTCCGCCTCCCCCTCAAAGAGGTTAAGAAATGTGGTAACGCCGAACTTTAGGCTGCAACCCTGGGCAGGGGCGCGGGAGAAGGGCGCTGGGGCGGAGGGCAGTGCCACACTGCGGCCGCCCTGGAGGTGGTCCACTCAGGACGGTTTCCAAAGCTCCGGAAAAGGCACACCAGGGAGGGCGTGTGCGCGCGCACACACCACACACACACGCACACACACACGCACGCACGCACCCCTCCACCCCCTGCGGACCTCAGACAGCCCTTTCCTCCGAAGTCCGGAGGGAGGGTTTGAAATTTTCAACCTTCACTTGTCTGCTGCTTTCTCAGGAGGGTGTGTGTGTGTGTGTCTGTGTGGCAGGGATCCCAAGGAGGAAGAAGAGGGAAAAGTGAAGGGAGGAGGGGACAGAAGTGCACCTTGGAAATCTGCTCCAGAGCGAAGGCGGCGTCGCAGTAGCTGGGCCGGTGCAGATAGTCCCGGTCCGGCACGGCGCGGTGCGGTCCCCCGGTCCGTCTGCGCCTCCCGCCGCCGGCCTGCCTGCCCAGGGCCCCGGCGGCGTTACCAGCCGAGGCCATGTTGCCGCCGCCGCCGCGGGCTCCGGGCGCGCCTGGGCGCTCGGCTCGCGAGGACGCTGCTGGCCGCCGGGGACTCCGGCTCCGGGTGACAGACCCGCTGCTGCCGCTCACACGGCGGGCGCTGCGGGTGCTGCGGCCGTGGCCGCTGCCGGGGACTCAGACCCTGCGCCTTCCATTGCCACATTGCGCGTGAGTCCCGAGGTCTTTGCGGCCGCCGCTGCCCACATCCAGCTCGCGGGAAGGCGAGAGCCGGCGCTTCCAGGGCGCGCCTCGCGGTCCCCAAGTCCCCCCCAGACGTCCCCGCCCCGCGCCTCGACCCCTTCACGGCAGAAGGCGCGCGCAGACCCCCGCCGCTCGCGCCGGCTCCCTCGGCGCCCGCTGCGGGCGACGCGACGGTGCCCGGCGGGTCTCAGCGATGCCGGGCCGGGGCTGCCGCTGCTGCTGCTGGTGCTGCTGCGGCGGCTGCGGCTGGAGTTGGCGGTGGCGGCTTCTGAAGCGGCTGCTCGCTCTCGGGCTGCTGGGTTCGCGGTGGCTGCTCGGTCCCGGACTCTGCTTTCTTGTTCTTCTCACCGACCCGCTGGACCATTCTGCCCCCGCGCCGCGCGCCACTCTCGCTACCGGGACCTGGGGACTCCGCTCTGTGTGTGTGCAGCGGGCAGCGGCCGCAGCAGCTCCTTGACTCAATAGATGAGATGGAAGAAGAAAAAAAAGAACTCTCTCCATTTGGAGAAAGAGGAGGAGGGGAGGGGGTGGAGGGGGAGAGAGCGAGCGAAAGAGAAAAAGGCTGGAACTCCCGCCCCCGGGGCTGTCAGATGGCTTGGGTTTCTGCGACGCGATTGGCTCTTGGAGGGCAGAAATTACTCAGCAAACATGACTATTATTAGCTGCTTAGCAACAGCTCACCAAAGTAGAGAGACCACCCAGGTAGGCAACCCCCGTGTGTGCATCCCAGGCTTGGGGGTGGGGGGGCGCTCGCTCAGCGCCAACCTTCTCGCATGCAATACTTCCATTAAGGAATGCTCCCCCCTCCTTTCTTTCTTATTTCTTTTCTTTTCAACAGTGTCTTCTTTTTTGAGACGCCTTTTGCGAGCGCGCGCGCACACAGACACACGCACACGCTCACACATACAGGAGCATTTGCCTCGCAATAGACTCGGGTGGGGATATGTAATATTTTTTTTTAAGCGCTTAAACAATTTCTGAGATTCCTCAAAGAAAACCCTTTCAGAGGCACTTTGGCCTCAAGCTGCAGCAAATACTGGGAGGTCCGGCTCGAATTCCCAGGCCTGCACCAGTAATGACAGGGTGGTGGGTAGTGCGTCAGTGTGTGCCAATTTTTTTTTCCTCCTCTTTTCTTTTATAACCAAAGGCAAGACTTAGACTCTCGCAGGGAACAACGCCTCGTATTAAGATAAACAAAATGGAAAGTTAAAGAGGCAAGCAAGGATGTTGGGAAAAGCCGCCCCTTTTTAAAGTCCCTCTCGTTTCCCAAGCATCTTCCCCCCCCCCAAAATACACAACAGCACAGTCCAATTTGAAAACGTCTATAAGGAGAAACCAGACACAGTCTGCTTGTTTATTTGAATAATATATAAAAAGAAGCAATTTTTTTCAGCAGGCTAGAAAAATGGAAACGAAGGATTTCCTGATTATTTGGAGTTCGTCTGGACCCCCCATTAATCAATCACATTCTTAAAGTCAGTTTTAAGCTTTTAAAAAAAAAATAAATCTCGATACACATCCTGTAACATTTAATAGCGTGACGTAGGAGAGAATAAAGGCTTTGGTGTGGAATTCATTTTAAACAAATTGTGTTCATAGATCCTTAAGATTTGTCCCGATATTGCGTCCAGTATCACCAAGACATTCAGAGGATTCACAACAACAGCAACAAACAACAAGAAAAATGCGACGAGGGGGGAGGGGAGTGAATCTTGGAGGCAGCAACAAATTAAACTGTCTACACAACTACGCTCTTTAAGAAAAAAAATAACACTCAAGAAAGCACATTCCATCCTCCAATAAGTTTTGAAGTTCCTTCTCCCCGCAGTAGACACCAGATCCAGAAACATCGGATTCTGCTATGTCCTATTATTTTTCTTTTCCGACTTGAACTGCAGAGGGAACCCGGAGTAGTGAGGAGTCAAATGAACCCGTGAAATGGGGCAGTGTGGCTTTAAGATGCACACGGTGTGTGTTCATTGAAAAAAAAAAAAGAAGAAAGAAAAGGAAAGAAAGAAACCCAGATGGAGGGAAAGGGGGAGGAGCGGGGAGAAGGCGGAGCCTGCTCCATCACGTGACCCGGACCAAGAGGCCCATCCGCGCGCCCGCGTTAGTGCGCGTCCGCGCCCGCGCGCTCCAGTCTTCGGCCTGCTCGTGATGCGGGCGCACAGGTAACGGGGTCCGCGCGCTAGGCCTATCCGCCCCAGCCCTCATCACAGTAGGGATAACTTTCCCGGGCCTCTGGGCAGTGCGCGCGCCCTACCGCCGCGGACAGACGTGCCGGACACGCCGTAGTACATTCCTGAAGGCGGCCCGGCCCCCTCGCGTTGCCCAATGAACGCGCGGCTTCTCCTCTGCCGGCCAATGGCTGCGTTCCTGCCGTTCCATTCAGCGGCGCCGGCTGCGGTTAGACAGGGGCCGCGCAGGGGCGCGCGGCCACCGGCGGAGCACAAGGCTCCTGGGGCCGAGGGTGGGGGATTGGGGGGTGGGAGTGAGATCTCCCCCACCCCCATAGCGTTGCAGTCCTTCATCGCTGCCCAGCCTGCCTCCCCTCTATCCTTGTCTCCTTCCAGGCTTCCCTAGGACGCCTTGCCATGCTGAATCCCAAACCCGCAGAATTCGTGAGGTTCCTGAAGTGGGGTGATGAATCTGAGGGAACAGAGACCAAGTGGATGTATTTGGGGTTGCTTACAGAATAAGGAAGAGGACCTGGGTGCCCGGCCAGCGCGGAAATTCAAAACTCCTAACACCAAGGGAGCACGTGATTTTCCAATGACTGACTTTCCGAAGAAGTGAAAAATCCTGAAAAGACATGCAGAACGAGGGGAAAGACACTACCTTAACCAGGAGTAAAGTGCTGGAAGTAGGGCTGTTAAGACTCTGATAAATAGTTTGGTTATCAGCATAAGGTAGAAAGGGCTGGACTACTACTGTTTAAGCTTTTGCATTTCGTGCTCTCGGAAATAGGGTTGTTTTTTGAAACTTGAGGGTGATATCCCGAGTTCAAAGGTCAGCCTGTTTTTTTTTTTTTTTTAATTTGAAGCTGGTTATATGTATGGCAAGGTAACCACATAGATTTATAAAAGTTGTCTTTTCAAATTTCTTACAGTATTTTACTCCCAACCATTTACTTGTTCCCCCTTCCAGATTTTTTTACTTCTTTGGTTGCAGTAGAGCTGTTTGGCTTCTAGAATGAAACTGTAGCCTAGCTATGCAAAGCCTCTTCCACTCGGGCGCTTTCCCCTCGGTTTGATTTAATTCTTAAACGTTTTGAACATGGAACCCCGAGGTTTGCAGCGCTCTGCGACCCCTCGCCCGCTGTTTGATAGGTTAACTTTTCAGCATCCCAGACAATGGTCCTGACCTGTAAACTCCACCAGTAGGTTTCAGGACGCAATCCCCAGGCTCTCTCTAACAAGCGCTATCTTAATCTCCCCAGCCCCCACCCGCCGCTTCCCCTGTGGTCTGCTTTTTTCATAGAGATGAATTACTTTGGGGATCTAATTGGCCTTGTTTCTGTAACGTTTTAAGAAAGGGAAGAGGAGCCAGTCTAAAAAGACTGCTCGACTTGGGTGGTCAGAGCTGAGGCTGCCCCCAATTTGCCTCATTGCTGATGCATGTGAGTGTGACATTCCCAGCGATAATGTTGTTCCTAATCAATCTACCCTTATTTACATTTGTAAGCTTTGTCGGCTTTAATATGCATGCCCTGTGCAGGGGACCGCTGAGCCACACCGGGTTTGTTAACTTCCAGCTAACTGCAAAGATTCCACAGACCTGAGAGGCAGAGTGGAGGAGACAGGCCTGCTAAGGTGTCTGGCAGTACAGTCCCTTTGAAGGTCTTTCTGCCTGGTGGCTCCCAAAATAACAGAGAGCTTAGAGCCTTGACCAGCAGGAGTTACCAACAGTCTCTGTGAAGCCAGAGCTGAGTGACCATCCCCTCTTCAACTCAAGTTCAACTGAAAACATAAACTGTCATTTTTCTCCCTATCATGATCCAGGGCAGATTCCTTCAATGCTCTGGATTCCCTTACTGTCTCCTCCCCTCTCTGTTTTAGTGCTTCAGATATCCATAGCCCTACCACACACATCTCAAAAATGACATCAGATTGTCCAAGTGCTAGGATGACACTTGAGATAAAACATCTGTCCTTTCAGTTGGGATGTTCCAATGGTTTGAAATTATGAGTGCCAGACATGTTGAGGTTTAACTTTTCACTGGCTTCTCAGAACTTTAAGAGTCTTTAAGCTCCGCTCATTTCTGCAGCATATAAATGAAGATAGGTGCAAAGGTGTTCCAGCCATTTGACCCTAGGCTAGTCATAGTTTTCAACGGTCTTTCAGAAATTCAAAGAATTGCAAAGATGATACTAAAAACCCTACAGAATTCTTATTCCATGGAGGGGATGCAACAGGAAGTGGGTGCAGTGCTTTGTGTATGGATGTTACAAACGTGGGAGAAAAGAGGGTGGGAGGTGTAGTATGGATGGGTAGCCTAGGATACAGGACATGAATGATAGGCTAGGGCCTGGGCAGTTCTAAGGCAGCTTGGATAAGAGTTAAATCTTAAACCAATGTGTGCACTATCTTACCCCATCATCTTCGTAGAGGCCAATGTCTTATTTGCTCACTGGCAGCCTGTGTATTTATATAGACAGTGCAAGGAGATGGCAGAAAATGAGCCTAAAAAGGTTTCAGGGAGGAGGTAAGAAAAGATCCAGAAACACAAGAGTGTAAAACCATTGGGCTTCACTTCCCTCTCATCTCTCCACCTCCAGTTTCCTGTCCTCACTAGCCCCCAACCCCCACCCCCCAGGCTGAAGGAAGGGGAACTGTTCTAGCCAACTTGTCAAAATAATGCTGCTAATTACCTCTGATCTCCTTTAATGGGAAGCTGCTCCCAACTCCACAATGTAGTAAATGAGAGGTCCACAGCACAGACCCAGCTTACAGTGAGCTGGGGGGGGGGGGGGGGGGGGGGTAGCCAAGAGGAGGTGCCCACAGAAGGTCCCAGAAATGCCTGGGTCAATCACTGAGGGTTTAAATACTTGAAGAATTAGCTCTATGCAGTACCAAAAGCTACTGATACTCTTTTACTAAGAATGTCATCAACTGCAGAGGCTTCGATGAACTTGTCAGATCAGTATGGACCCCCTATACCAAGTCCCCCGCCTCTCTTCTCTAAATATCTCTTTTGCTGCATTGTTCCACTCTAATGGATAGAGATGTGTTTTGAAACACTCAGACTCCAGGCATTTCTCCCCTCCATATCTCTCTGTATCTAATATATATCTGTACCCTGCTCTGACTCTGGCAAAAAAAAAAAAAAAAAAGTGCATTTCAATGTTCTCTGTCTTTGAGTCCTGGGTGAAAAAGAAGCTGAGCAACATGATCCCTTTGACCCACTGCTGGAGCAAATTTATTAGAGATATAGGCATGAGAAATGAAAGGGAAGTAAAACAATTCCAGCTTATTGTGTGTCTTTCTTTCATACTCCTAATCCGGTTTACACATCACGCCTACATGTCTCAATGGGGCATTATACACTGTGGCAGAGGCTGTAGAAAATAAAAGGTATGTGTATGGGGGGGGAGAACAGGGAAGGTGGGCACTTTAATCCATATTTATCTTACAAATTTCTTATCTGTAGACAATCGAAAGCAATCTGTTAAACAGTCTCTTTTCACAAAACAGTTCCAAATGGTGCTAACTCCTGTTCAAACAACTTGTCAGATTATGGCAAAAAATCTATAACCAGAAATTAGATACCCTTTTCACAACGAGTTTAAAAATAGAGCTAATCCTCAAAATTGAGAATTGGTGTATTAAGATGGTAGGGTCTATTGATATTACCTTAGTTCAACATTTTAATTTTAAAAGATCATGGATTCAAAGGCATTTTATTGCCTGGTAGAAAGACGCTGGGTGACAACTGGAACACACACATTCACAATTGAAAGGTCCTTGTTTTACAACACAGGGCACAATGCACCTGAGGCAACAATGTATTCTGAGAACCACCCAGAAATAATAAGTTACAATAACAAAGGATGACACCAGAAAGCATTGTCTTGCTTTGTGGAGGTAACTAATTGCATGTTGAAGTACTGGAGCCAAGAAGAAGAAGAAAATCTGAACACACAGAGAAGGATGAAAAAAATTATTATCGTAGTACAAGACCTCGGTGGTCCAATTATTAACTATTTAGAGGCACCCAGTAAGGGTCTTCGTTATTTCTGCCTAGTGCAGAGGGAAGGAGGGAAGAAGGAAAGATAAAAAGGAAAGATAATCGGGTCACCCTGTCCAAGACAACACGGGTCTCTGGTATGATTCCTGGACAAGATTCCTTACGGTGGTTCTTATGGGACAAACACTGACATCAGAAACACACTAGGCATTTTAAACACGGACTTCAATACATTAAGACAGACATACCACGTGTCACTGAAAGCAATCTTTGGGAACAGGAGGGTCCCTGTGTTGGGACCAACTCATTCCATGAGGGTCTGGGTCAGTGAGACCCACTTCGAAGCTCCCCTGAGGCCGCACACAGCGCTCTGGGCACTGGGCCACCCGCCCACCTCT
Organism: Arvicanthis niloticus; assembly: GCF_011762505.2. NCBI lineage: Eukaryota > Metazoa > Chordata > Mammalia > Rodentia > Muridae > Arvicanthis > Arvicanthis niloticus. Next base: position 1,639,997 of record NC_047665.1, on the reverse strand, counting down.
TTAATGGGTGGCAGGCACCAGAGTGCCCGATTCCGTAGGCGCAGGAGTCAGCACACACCCCTCTCCTCTACACAACCGGGCGGTGAACTCAAAGCGCCCTTGGCCTCTTTTCTCCCCACCAACCGCAGCAGGGAGGAGTCCGCGCCTTCTCAAAGGCGCTTCTCTCCACTCTAGGTGTTGCATTCAGCCAGGTGTTTGCGCTGGCCGCTGCCAGCTCTACTTGTGGGTGCGTGGGTCCCCTCCAGCTAGCGTCCCCTGCGTCCAGAAAAGCGTCTGCGGCGCGCGCGCGCGCGTACCCTTGAGCAGCCCCCTGCCCTCCCCCCCCCCGGCGCTGTCACTCTCGCCACTAGCCCTTCCATCAGCCACGCTGCCAGTGCCGGCCGGGCAGTAGCCACCACCCGGCTCAAAGAGCGGAAGCCAAGGTGGCGACCCTTTCAAGCGTGCAAATGGGATCCCAGGCGACCCCCTCCGTGGGAAATCCCCCCCGGAGCCGTTCCCCTAGTGCGCCGCAGCCGACTCTCCTCCCTGCCGAGTCGGCCTAGGGATAGGGGTCCTGGCGTGCGAGCTGCAGGCCAGTGTGTGGATACGGTCCCCGATCCTGCACCCCGGAGCAGCATCCACCCCGCCGCACGCCCTCCTCTCCGGCCCGGGAGTAGGGTCCGGGCTAGGCAAGGAGAGTCCCCGAAGACGCGGCGCACTCACCATAGCCGGCCTCAGCCCCTGGCCGGAGCGCAGCTGCCGATGGCGCGGACGCTGGCCGTGAGGTTCACATCAATTCCTTTTATTAATTTCCCGGGGCCCCCCTTGGCTGGTGCTGCGTGGCTCTCTCTTCTCCCTGTCTCTCTTCTTCTCCCCCAGGCCCTGTCGCCGCGGGTCTCTTTGTCTGCCCTGTCGCCTTCTCTTTCCCCCCTTCTTCGTCTTCGTCTTCTCCTCCTCCTCCGTCTTTACAAAAGGAACGGAAAGTGTAAAAATCCCGGCGCGCGGGGCCGCCGCAGGCTTTCGGCGGAGTGCGGCGCGGACTCACAATTACAAGCCTGTTTCTATTAAGCAGGTCCATGGCCCTCGGCGTGGGTGGTCTGCCGCGCCATAGGCAGGACCTGTCAGGGTCACGTGACAGATCCGAAAACTTTACCCCTTTACAATAAACCCAAGGAAGGCAAAGTAAACTGGAGGAACGTGCTATCAGCGCAGCCCTCCTGGGTAAACAGGCTGCCCTCCCAGCTGTCCTGGGAGGCGCCGGGCCTGGCGAGCCCTAGCGAGCTCTGGCAGCCCCCTGAGCGCCCCCCGCGGCTGCAGTGCGGGGGGTCCCTGGGGCCCTCTCGGTCGCCAGCCGGCGCTCCCCTCTCAGAGTGGCTGCCTTCCTTTTGGCGTCGGTTCCAGAAGCCTGGTTGGGGGAGGAGGAGGAGGGAGTGAGGAGGTGCGTTTTAGCATCTTCCGAAGTCTCAAAGGAGGTGGGGACGCCCCCAGGGCTTCCAAAAGGCAGCACCTTACCCTTCCCCAGCTTGGGTTGCCAGGATGCACTGAGAGGCTGTCAGTGGTCCAGTTAATAATCTCCAGACCCACAGCAGGGTCGTGGGCTTATCATCATAGAGGTTTCCTGGGAAAGGAGACCTATTTGAGTACTGGGGTTTTTTTTGTTTTTTTTTTTTTTGGGGGGGGGGGGACTTTGTTGTTTTGCTGTTGTTTTGGTTTTTTTTGTTGTTGTTGTCCGCCCAGGGAAGCCACTACTTCTGAAGACACCAAGGTGGGGCTCCTTGGAATCCAAGTTGGGAAACTGTCTGAGGGATCATAATTGATATTTGCTTCCTTTCCCTCCAATTACTGTGGTTTTTGGGGGATACCACCCAAATGATCCCACCCACGCTGCCTTCCTGTACCAGGCAACCTCGGGTGATTGGTTTGGGGTGGAGGTGCTGGTGGGTCTTACTGGGCCTCTCTCTCCTTTGAATTACAAGGGCCGATTCAGGTTAGAGCCGTAAGTATCTGTTAAACTGCTGGGATACACTGTGTTTCACTTAGAACTGAGGGATGGCGTTTATAAAGATGAATTATAGATGGGAAGGCAAGGGGGTCAAGGGAAGGCAAGGGGTCAAGAATACACAAGTTGGTCTTCCAGTAGAGCCACCTGACCAACCTTTGTATGTTAGGTAGGCAAACCTCCACCACTGAGCCACACCCCAGCCCCCCAAACCAGCCTGTGGGCTGTTCATTCAAGCTGACTGTGATTAGGCGTGTGTGGGGACATGCCCAAGCCCACAAATTATTAAATAATAATAATCCCAGGAGTTACCATTTATCCCTCCCCACGAGATGATATTTTTTAATAGGGTCATTTGAGTTCCCAGAATGTTTGCACTTGAAGAGCTTTGAGTAATTAAGCTTCGGAATTCTGGACAAACCTGTGAATTAGGCTGGTCTTGGAATAGGTTTCATGCCAACCGGCTTTGATCAAAATGAACTAAAATGAGTGTTACCCAAACACTGGATTCTGAGTCATAACTGAAGAAAAGAAAGAATGAAAGAGAGCGAGGAAAGGAGGGAAGCAGATGGGGGAGAGAGAGAGAGAGAGAGAGAGAGAGAGAGAGAGAGAGAGAGAGAGAGGAAGAAGAAGGAGGAGGAGGAGGAGGAAGAAGATGAAGAGGAGGAGGAGGAGGAAAAGAGAAGAAGAAAAAGGAGACTGAAAACAAATTAGAGAAAAAAAGGAAGGAAAATGGGAGAGGGAAGAAAGGGGGGAGAGAAAAGGGGAGGAGGAGGGAAAGGAAGTCAAGTAAGAAAGGGAGAAGGAAGGGAGCGAGGAAGAAAAAAGAAAGAGGGGTGGAGGGGAGGAGCCCTTTCCCCACAAGACAACAAAAGCAGACCTGTATCTCCCTTGACATATGCAAGGCTCTCCCTCTTCATCTGCAAATGAGTGGACTGCAGAAGAGAAAGCTACATCTCCAAATAGAAATATCTGGAGTATGAAAGAAAAAGGAGATAAGAAAAATAAAGAGGTCTATGCAAAGGACCTTTGGGTGCTCCTAGTAAAAAGCTGTCAGCTCTGCGAGCTTAGTGGGAAGATTCTGGGTGAGTTTATGCAGTTGGTGTTGGGAGGTGCTTAAAATGAAGACCTTTGCTTGTAGTGCCTCTGGCTACTTGCTCCTTTTAAATTTGCTTAAGGCTGTTAAGAACAAACACTCATTTGGGAGGGCCTGAGTGTGTGCAGTTTGTGTGATGCTGGAGGCTTCTTTGCCAATACAGAATTCAGCACAGGGTATTGGAAGAGGCCTGGGCACCAAGGGATAGATACAGCAAAGCATCTCCATTGGGAATGGAAGGCGAGACACAGTGACACAGAATATGTGGCCTTAGTGAAAACACAAGTCCATTATCCACATAACTGAAATATATATGTGTTCCTATTTCAGTCTCCTACCTTAAAATTGGAGAAAACCTCAGTGCAAATACTTGAACATGGGCAAGGATAACATAGCAAGAAAGGAAGAAGCAAGCCTTTGATGCTAGAAGAGAAACTGGAGAAGGGGTAGACCAGCCCACAAACAGCCTCTCTTAGAGCTACCTGCTCCTTTCTCCCCTTTAAAATCAAACTGCAAAGTTTACTAATGCTGTTCCTCTGTTCTGTACCCACAGAATGTTTCACGTGCTTAACCCTCTTGTTGAAGAGCACTCCAGAGAAGGGTGGTGTTGGCTGCAGTTCTCCATGTATTACTTTTGGTGTCCCTGAGACCCCAGCAAAGGGGCCTTTTCCTCATATGGTTACTTCAGAATTCTAACATTTCTTATGTCCCATCCCTTCCAGAAAGCCAGCCTCAGAGCCACCCAGTCTGACAACCCATTTGGCATGGAGGTGTTAATGACTAACAACTATCAGACAGCTCTGCTCAACTCAGGCTTGTCTAGACTGATAAGCAACTGGCATGGGGGCATTAATGGCTGGTGACCTACTAGGCTGTACAAGTTAATTTGGTTTGTTAGGAGGAACTCAGAAGAATAACTCCCAAAGAGGAGATTCTAGGGCAGGGCCAGATGGAGACTGAAGGCATCAAAGAAGAAAGACTTTTGAAGCAGGTCTAGAAACAGACCACACAGAGGCACCATCAAACCTCTGCCTGTCTTACTGAATATTTTGCCTAATTGAGATGCTGCTGTCCTGTATGCATGCATCCACACATGCACATGCCCCTGTGGCCTAAGCACTTCTATCCCTTTGTCATCCATTCACAGTCAGCTCTAACACCCGAAAAGCTTTCATTTGAATAGCAGCTTCCTAAAGGGACACTTGTCCACATCAGGATGGATGCCACCCTTGCCCAGAGTTGGCGAGTATATCATACTGGCCACACTTTGGGTGTGGTCATCCTTTGATTCTGGCATCAGACAGGTCCTCACAAGTTTTTCTGGGAAGCATTCTTCCTCTGTGCACGGATCCCAACTCTACAGTGATTGTCCCCAGCCCCCACAGCAGCCTCCCCCTGTGAAAAAGATAGTCACGACCAGCTAAACCAACTGGTAGAATGAAGGAAGGCTTTGAAGGACCAAAGGGGTAGATAAGAAATGTTCAAAGGTGAATGTGTTTGTTACAACCCTGAGTCAGAGGAAATGAACAACTGAATTACCAAAAGATGCATTGAAAGAGTCAAGAGAATTGTTTAAACAGCAAGAACAAAAAGAAGGAAAATAAGATTTCCAACTGACAAAGCAATGGTGCGGTGTGAATAGAAATAGAAAAGCCAAGGCAAAGAGCTTGGAAAGGAGGGTAGGAGCAGAGCAGATCTTGGGGTGTCATAAATCAAAGGCTCCATGGAGCCTCCGTGCTGAAGAGGAGGAAGCTGGCAGAGGTGTCTGCAGTACACAGACAAACTAAAAAAAATCCATGGTGATTTCACAGCAAGAAGCTAGTAGGGCTGGGGGTGTGGCTTAGTACAGTGTGGTGGGTGCTTGCTTGCCTAGTGTGCACAAAGCCTGGGTCTGGTATACAGTACAGCATCAACTGAGTCTAATGACACATGCTTGTAATCCCAGAGGCAGGAGGATAAGTAGTGGTTCAGGGTCATCCTCTAATACATAGAGTTCAACAAAAGTCCAAGATACAGGAGAACCTATCTCAGAAAGAAAAAAAGACCTAAGCATGGTGACTTGTTCTGTATCCTCCAGTGGTGTGTGTGTGTGTGTGTGTGTGTGTGTGTGTGTGTGTGTGTTGTCCTTAAAAGGATGTCATAAGGGGTAAACTAATGGCTTCATCTTGACTTGACCTTTCCAAAGTCCCCATTTTTAAAAGCACACTCTGAATTAATGATAGTTAAGACTTTACATGTGCCTTTGGGAGAACGAATTCAACCCATAGCAGAACCTAAAACTGGGTCTGCAGGACAAGTTCATTTGCAGGGAGGAGTTGGAGCAGATTACAATTGGGTCCTTCTTGATATCTAGTGCTGAAGAACTGGTCTGCCATCTCTCTGAAAACCATCCACACTTCCATGGAGCTGACACATTCCCTAAGAATGCTGGCTGTTTAAGAAAATGTAGGCTTTAGGCATTCAGCATAGCGTATTAGTTTTTAACTCAAAAAGAACACTCCAAGTCTTGTAATGAATCTGTCGTCTTCTTTATTGATTTCTGTAAGTTCTTTAACCAAGTACTAAGTGGCTTCCAAAGCTGGTTCCTCATCAAACAAACTACCTGAGGAGCTACAAAAAAAAAAAAAAAAAAATAGATAAACAAAGACAAAAATCAATTATTCATTCACTATTGCCTCTAAAGCAATTACATAGGGACATGACTATATGACTATGGTAGAAGCTAGGTGTGGTATACAGGATTGCTCATGGTAAAACAATTATACTTCGGTGTATGTTTGAGGCTTTTCATAATAAAACAACAACATGAAGGTAAAAAAAAAAAAAAAAAAAAAAAGCTACTTCAGATGATTCAGCCATGCAATGAATATGTCTGTCATGTGTCTCCTACTATAGACCTGCCACACTGTACTAATATTAATTAAGGAAATATTTATTTCTGGTGCTTATTGCCATGGCTGATGACCAGACCTTGAGCCTAGAATTCATGTGGTGTAAGGAGATAAGCAACTCTGGATTACTGTTCTTTTACCTCTACAAGTGCACCCACCCAACACATACAAAATAAATAGGTAAGTAGTTTGTTTGTTTTTTTTGTTTGTTTGTTTTTTTTAAAGAAAACATTAGTGGACTTCTGCTATATACCCAGTCCTCTGTTAGAGGTGTGGAGTGTGGAGGCAATGGAAAAGTTATCTTTCTTAAAAACAGTAAGAAATATTTTTTTAAAGCAGATTATCAAAATTGAGATCCTGTCCTCAATAGAAGCAAGACTGTAAACACAACCATAAAACACAAATGGGACAGAATCTGAATGTCTACATAAGTAGAAAAATAAACTGTGTGGACACACAATGTAATTCTACAAAGAGCTAGAAAGAAGCAAGCTCCAGCTTCCCATCAAGAGCACAAGACAAACTTCAGGCCACAGTAAAACAAACAAAAAAAAAATGTATGGGGGTCAGAAGCAAGTAAGTCTCCTGTATTAATCAGAGCTCTCTGAAGGACCAGAGGTGACAGAATGAATAGAATATGAACACACATGCACGCGTGCATGCATGCACACAAACACACACGCACGTGTACACACTTGCACACATGAGTGTGCACGCTCATTCGCATGCACACACGTACACACCACGCATGTGCATGGACACACGTTCATATATGGGATTTATCATACGCATATATATTTATATATTGCATAATGGCTGCCTCACGACAGAGAAGATGAGAATATGGTAGTTGTTCAGTCCATGAGATTGGATGTCTCAGCAGTCCCAGTCTGGTGCTGATGTTCTGAAGGATTCCTGGAGCGCTGCTAGTGTTCAGTCTACCTTGGAATCCTAAAGATGCTGGATTTCATCTTGGCCACAGTAACAGGATACACAAATTTGCCAACAAGAGTGAGGGTGAATAGACAAAAGGCAAAGATTCCTCCTTCCATGTCCTATTATATGGGCTGCCTCCAGAAGGTGAGGCCAAGATGTAGGGTGAATCTTCCTGCTTCAAATAATCTAATTAAGAAAATCCCTCACACGAATGCCCAGCAGTTTGGGTTTTAGTTAATTCCAGATGTAGTCAACCGAGAATGGTCATCATGTCTCCTATGAAAAGCTGTATATGAATTCTATTGTGTAAGGCTTCTAAAGAGAAGCAGAGGAATCAGAACTCATCTGGGAAAGCTATTAGCCCTGGAAGTGTTTTTGCAAAATATCAAAAGAAATTAAATTTTATTTATTTATCAATTATCTATTTGATGTTTTGAGACAGAATTCAAGCTGGCTTGGAACTTGCTACTGTAGCCCAGGCTGGCTTCAATCTTGTTCCATTCTTCCTATTTCAGTGTTCTGAGCAGTAGAATTATAGACATGTCTCATCACTCCTGACTTCAAAGGCAGTTTGTTTTAAAATGCAGGGTTCGTGCAGTGTGTGCACACCTAGAATCCCAGAAAGGCAGGAGAGTATGAGTTCAAGGCCTGCCTGAGCAGCACAGCCCAGACCTTATCAATCAAACAAAAAATGAATAAGTAAGGAAAGAAATAATAAATGAAAGCATAAATTGGTTATAATAATTTGGTGTGATCTATTTTATAATAAAAGTTTTGTTTTGTCTCTTTAAAGTCATCCTCCCCACTTTCTCTTCTCCTTCCTTTCCTTCCTAGATCAAAGCAAGATCTAGTCAGGTATGAACATGAGACTGTAGCATAAGAAAAGTGCAGGAGCTGAGGAGCACAGATGTTGCCACTGGAGCAGAGAACAATGTACTCAAGCCCCATGTCCTGTACTGTTGTAGACTAGAAAGAGGCGTGGAGGACAGTTGACCAAACTAAAGGGAATGAAAATTGTGCAATATAATATATAAGCAATATAAGCAATGATGCATATATATCCACACTGAAGGGCTAAGAAGTATGAGCTGCAGAAGTCGGCCTATCTGTGGAGTCAGAAGTGTGAACTGCAGAAGTCAGCCTACCAGTGGAGTCAGAAGTGTGGACTGCAGAAGTCAGCCTACCAGTGGAGTCAGAAGTGTGGACTGCAGAAGTCAGCCTACCAGTGGAGTCAGAAGTGTGGACTGCAGAAGTCAGCCTACCAGTGGAGTCAGAAGTGTGGACTGCAGAAGTCAGCCTACCAGTGGAGTCATCTTTTAATCATCACATCACATCACATCACATCACATCACATCACATCACATCACATCACATCACATCACATCAGTGGTCTTTTGTGAGTCAGGTGATTTTTTTTTATTGACCACTTTGCTTGGTTATAAATATGAGACATAGTAAAAAAAAAAAAATCCATGAAGTCATGTCCTTAATGTCTTTGTTCACATTGATGAATTTATTTAACTATGGAGGGTACGACAGAGAGATTGCTTTAGCAATACTCAGTTATAGATAACCACTTCACTGGAGAATGCAAAAACTTTGAGGTTTCAAATGATTCATGTGATTCCTACTGTTCCTGCTACGGTGCCTGTGGTAGTTTGAGTAGGAATGGCCCCCATAGACTCATGCATTTGAGTGCTTCACCCATTGGGAGTGCCACTATTAGAAGATGTGGCCTTATTGGAGGAGATGTGTCACTGTGGGGGCAGACTTTGAGGTCTCATATGCTGAAGCTACACCCAGTGTAGAGCACAGTCTCCTTCTGCTGCTTGTAGATTAAACTGTAGAACTCTCAGCTCCTTCTCCAGTTCCATGTCTGCCTGCATGTTGCCATGCTTCCTGCCATGACGATAATAAACTACAGCTCTGAAGCTGAAGCCAGCCCCAATTCAATGTTTTCTTTTATAAGAGTTTCCATAGTCACGGTGTCTCTTCACAAATGCCCTTGCTCAGCCATTATAAACCCTCTGAAATTGTGGTTTAGGGTTCTTTAAAGTAACAGAACTTATAAAATGAATCTCTCACTCTCTCTGTCATATACATATATGTATATATACATGTGTACGCATATATACATATATATGGATTTATTGATACTCTCTTATATATACTATCTCATATATATATAATATTTTCATGTGTGTGTGTGTATGAAGGGGATTTATTAGAATGACTTACAGGCTATAGTCCAGCTAATCCAACAGTGTCTGGCTGTGAACTGAAAGTCCAAAAATCCAATATTTTCTCAGTCCACAAGACTGGATGTCTCAACTGGTCTTCAATATATGCTAGAATCCCAAAGAAGTAGGCTCCAATGCTAAGATGTAGTGAAGAAATGGGTAAGGCAAGGGCAAGCAGGCCTGAGCAAAAGCTTTCTTCCTTTATGCCCTTATATAGATTTCCAGCAAAAGGTGTGGCCCAGGTTAAAGATATGTCTTCCTGCCTCAAGATCGGGATCAATGCCTTCCTACTTTAAAGGTCTTAACTAGAAGTGGATTCACTCACTTCAAATCACGCAGAAATAATCTCTCACACATGTACCCTCCATTTCTGGATTGTAGTTCATTCTAGATGTAGTCAAGTTGACAAGCAAGAATAGTCATCGCAAACCATAAGCCCAAATTAAATGTCTTCTTTTGTAACTTGTCTTGGTCATCATGGTGTCTTATCATAAAAATAGAAAAGTAACTAAGACATTAAAAAATTATTTTATTTTATGAGCATGGACGTTTTTCCCTGAATGTCTGTGTGTGTTGTTTGTGGTTCGTGTCCACAGAGGCCAGAGTCAGGTGTTGGCTCACCTAAAGTTATAAACAGTCATGAACTACTATCTGGATGATGGGAATTGAACTCAGGTTCTCTGCAAGAGTAGCCCATACTCTTAACCATACTTTCTGGATTCGAGCCATCTCTCCAGTCCCCAGGGCTCCCTAACTTTTTAAGTTATAGTACTCGTGGGATAAATGATAATATTGTTATATCTCACAGCAGTAGACTTGAACAGGTTTGAAGGCACCTGTGTTGGGAAAATGTGTGTAACATTCACATTTTAAATATAAATTTACTTAAAAAACATTTAAAGAGTTGGGTGTGGTGTGGTGGTGGACACCTTTAATCACGGTACTGGGGAGGCAGAGACAGGTGGATCTCTGGGGGTTCCAGGCCAACCTGGTCTACATAGGGATAACTAGAACTACATAATAAGAGAAATGCTGCTTACTGGCCTCTCACTAGCTAATGCTCAACCTGATTGCTTATACTACCCAGTCTCATCTGCCTAGTGATGTCACCATCCACAGTGGGCTTGGCCCTTCTACCTCATTAGCAATCAAGAAAATACCTCATAGACATGCCCAGAAGCCAATCTGATGAAGGCAATTCTTCAATTGACTTCTGTCTTCTAAGGTGTCTCTATGTTGTGTCAAATTGGCAATATGTTGAGAATCAAATTCAGGGTTTTTTTCATGAAAAAAATATATACACATACATACATACACTCATGTATGTATATATATGTACATGATGAAGCACATTTTTAATCCCAGTCCTGGGGGAGGAAGAAACAAGAAGATCAGAAATCAAGGTCTACCTTAGCTATGGCAAGTCTAGGCTGGGCTATATCAGAAACCTAACTGAAAAAGTGACAAGACTGATGCTAAGATAGATAGATAGATAGATAGATAGATAGATAGATAGACAGACAGACAGACAGACAGACAGATGTCTGTATTTCTATGTGTTCTTTCTCCAGGGCTAAAATGGCTAAGTGCCACATAGTATATGTCTTGAAACAACAGAAAAGTGTTCTCTATATTCTCTCTGCCCTGAGCTTCAAAATCTACATCCAGCTGTCAATCACATGTAGGGATGCAGGCAAGGGAGATCCCCAAAGTATCTTCAAAGTCCCACACATTCATTAGTGCCAAGTTCGTTGTAAATTCAGGAGCATCTATCCTTAGACTCTCAAACCTCTTCCCTTATTGACATGATAAGGTAAGATTCTGGACACATTGACAGAAACCCAACAGTAGTAACCAAGGAAACTATTATGTCCTAAACCTACTGAAAGGTGATCTGGAATGAATACAGCAGCCCTGAAGGACCTCTGCTTACATGTCAAAGGCTAGAATGGTTTTCTCATCTATACCTAATTCTCGGCCTGAGAAAGTGAGCTGTTAAGTTAGTTACATTGTGGATGGTAGCTTTAATTGTCAATTTGACAAACTTAGAATTATGCAGGATGAAAGCCTCCATGAGGGAGAATCTATATTGGATTAGCCTGTGGTGTATGTATGGGGATTGTCTTATTTAAGTTAATCAATGTGAGAAGCCCCAGACCACTGTGGATAGCACCATTCCCTTGGCTGGGCCCTGAACTGTTTGAGTGGAAAAAATGAGCTGAGCAAAATCAAATAAGCACGTATGCATTCACTGGTCTCTGCTTTCCACTGTGGATGTAATGTGACTAGCTGTTTGAAGTTTCTGCCTTGGTTTCCTTCTGATTATGGCTGTAATCTGGAAGGAGAGAACTAACTTTCCCTAGCTGTCCTTTAACTTCCACACACCCACCCACAAACCTTCCCAAAACACTAAAGATCTAAAGAGATATCTGTGACAGATTTTCATATAAATATAGGAGATTACTGGGAGCATCCTCAGTTTAAGGATGCTCTAAATTCCAACAGTATACCCAGTGGTTTAATAAAACAAAGCCCTTTATCACCAATCTAGTACAGGGAAGTTATTTAATAATCTCAGGGTCTAACACAATGCTCTCACTGGTCCACAGAACTATGCAGGAGGGACTAGCAAACTTTTATGCTGGGCTTCATTGTGCAAAACTCAGCTATTTCAGAAAATTCCCTTCCTGACTGCAGATAGCACATACTTTGTGCCCCATAGCCTTGGGACAACCCTCTTCTAATTGCATTTGAACTCAGATGGTTCAGGCCTGCCTTAGTCAGACTCTGCAGATTCATTAAACCTTCTTTCCCACTGAGCCCTGGCCACAGGCACTGTTCATTTGGAAGTTCAGTCAAAAGCCCTCAGAGCTTCGCTTGTAGGCACAAAGTTGTCCTGTATTTGGCCAACTGACTGTTGAATAATTGGCACCGCTTTCAATGCCAACCCAAAAGAAACAGCGAAGGCAAGGACTGCGGTGCCCAGGAGCCAGGAAGGACACACTGGTTTTCCGTGAGCACTGCTATGCGTGGGATGGGTGGTCTGTGTATTTACAGAGGAGGAGCAGAGAGAGCTCGTCTGGTACAGGGTCAAGGCCCAGAAGGGACACTTGGGAAACAAATGGATCTTGTTCTGCACTACTAGTACATGACCTGAGAGAAGTTACCGCTCTCACATTTTTATTATAAAGTCCTAAAAATAATAGCTTTCTCAGAGATTTGTTATAACTTGGTAAAGGGAATAATAAACAGAAAAGTGCCACGCACACAGCCAGCACTCAGTAAGTGGAGATTATTTTTAAATATCTCATGTCGGGGGCAGTAGATGTGAGTGTGGGTGGCAGAGCTCACTCCCCTCGATCCCCTCACAGCATACAGGCCTGGCTTCTAACTGTCAGCATCAATATTTCTTTCCCCCAAGGTTCTTCTCCTTCTTTTCCGGCCCTCACACACACGTTGGAGCAGTGGTTCTCAACTTGTGGGTCACGACCCCTTTGGAGGTCACATATCAGATACTTACATTACGACTCATTACAGTAGAAAATTTACAGTTATGAAGTAGCAACAAAATACATGTATAATTGGGGGTCATCATAACTTGAGGAACTGTATTGAAAGGGTTACAGCATAAGGAACACTGAGAACCACTGGGCCAGCTGAAGGATGTAGTACCAGAATGACTCTGAAAGCCCCCTTTCAGGATGGACTGACTGGTGAAGATGCCCTCCAACCCTTCTGCTTCTTACAGTAACTCTGGCTCCTATTTTGTGCTTGGTGCCTGGATCTAGAGCAGTCCAGTTATGTACAAAGATGACTTCTGTATCAGTTGTTTTGCCAGCCCAACAGCTAGCCTTCAAATCCTTCTTCAGGGCAGCCTGTGTAAGGCAATCTCCTTGACAGTGGATTTGCTTGACCAGAGGATTTGCATCATGGATGCCAGACTTAGATCTGTGTGCTTAATAAGGTACCATTTCTGAAACCCCCCAAGAGGAATTTTACTGTAATACAAGATGCCTTTAAGTAACCGAATCTAAAACTGGCCTTTTCTTAGTCAGCACAGGGGAGCCAAAGGGTAATTGTTCAGGAGCCGTTGTAATCGACATACAGATCTCCTTTACAGCAGGAATTCCAGGTCTTGAATTTGCCAATCTTTTCACTTTAACAGAGGATTCTATAAAATGTATGTAGGCACAGTCTCTGAAGTTAGGATGACAACATTTCTTTAAGGGTAAGTATCTTGTTTTGAGACGGGCTGTCATGTATGTAGTCCAGGTTGGTCTGCAGCTTGCTATCTGTGTAGGCAAGGATGATCTTGAACTCCTCATTCTCCTGCTTGTACCTCCCCAGTGCTGGGATTACAGGTGTGTACCACCATGACAAGACTTTTTTTTTCTTTTTCAGTAAGGCATTGCCATATAGTCCAGGCAAGTCTAGAACTTTTGATCCCCCCAGAAGAAAACCAATAAGACTCTCTGTGTTGAGGAAACAGGTAAAATGAACACTAAAATCCAGTTTAAAGTTATGTAAAAGATACTTGTGAGTGGGAGAGTTGACTCAGTTGTTAAGAACACTTTTTGGTGTTGCAGACCATTGGGGTTCTATTTCCAGTGCATGTGCGCAAGGGTATGCGCGCCCGCCCGTGTGCACACACACACACACACAGCAGCAGCAGCTCAAAAGTCTGTAACTCCAGCCCAAGGGATTCTGATGCCCTCTTCTGAATTCCATGGGTACCAGATTCATACATACACTCAGGCAAAACACTCATACACAAAAAATGATAAGGTAAACAAATATAAAAAATAAAACTAAAAAAAAATATCAATAAGTTGTGTAGATGCTGGGGAGACAACTCCATATGTAAGAGACCTTGCTGTATAAGCATGGGCCCCGAGGTCAGAGAGCCTCTACATAAAAAGCCAGGCATGGCTGTGCAGCCCTGGGACACTGGTGCTGTGCGGGATGATGCCTATGATGATGTGTATTGCTCACTGTGGTTACTTCTGATAGGATCAAGGCCCACAGAAACCACCCCTGTATGAGCTAAAGAACCCTATACAGACTCTGGGTTAACACTTCTCAGCACTCATGGTCCACTAGAACTCAGGGTGCACCTGTGGCAATGTACACACAAAGAGCTTTCTATTTGAATGGGAGAAAAGAAGACGGAGGATAAGAAACCCTGATGCTGTCCATCGTTGAGGGGAGTCATGACAGAAACTCAACCCACAAATCTGAAGGTAGGAACTGAAAGCAGGGACCATGGCGGAATGCTGTTTACTGGCTCCATCATCTACTTAATCTTACATAGTCCAGGGCTACCTGCATAGGGAATGGTGCCACCCACATTGACCACCACCACTACCTGTGTCTCTTTACACCTCTCCCTGTCTGGCACTATCACCTGACTTCTACCCACAGACAGACACACAGAATAAGTGACTAACTGTACCACAGGCCTTTCTGAGAAATGATAGAAAAAATCAGCCAGACGCCTTCTTCCATCAGACATACTTTGGAAATGGCAATGTTCCGTCCTCAGTAGGAAAAGCCATGGTTTTTGGAAATTGCATAGCAGGAAGCTGCATGCCTCTGGTCGTTATAGTCTGTGCATTAGAGTATTTTTCCATCCCAAGGTGCTAATAGACTATCTACCAGGGTTTCCTTCTCTCTGGCTTTCAGGAAACGTGCAGCTACATTTGAGGCTGAACAGTACCGACTCCGTAGAGTATCTTTCTGGTCGTGATTTTTCCAGGCCTTTTGTGCTTCCTCCTCCTCTCCTGTTTGGTCGACATACTGTGTCCGGCTGTGCTGTGCCTGGATGTGCTGTGGGTCTCACTGAAGACAGGAATAAGCAGCAAGAAGGAATATGGCTTTCTAACTAACTACATTGCCAGCAAGGGCTGGTGGCCTCCCTGATGGCCTGTGGGATATTTAATAACACCTTGAGCAGACAGAGAAAAGGTGAATGGAAGAAAGAGCTACAGTCATATCCTAGAGTCAAGGTCTTGCTCATATGGTCCTTATGTGGAAGATTATACATATGATGAAATACAGCCACGGGCTTATAGAGTTTTTGAACTGGAAAGAATTGTGGGTAAACCAGAATCTTCCTTTTATAGAAACTAGAAAAGCAACTTGCTTAAGGCAGAAACAAGGGGATGAGCGTCTCCCTCCTCTAGCCCAGAGCTTTTTCCACAATCCCACCCACAAAGCTGCAGTGCCTCTTGTTTTGCCTGTGAAAAGATTTTCTTTGCAGGTCCTTGAAAACTGTGTGAAGAGGTTACGGCCCGTGCATGCGTGGTTCTTTCTACCCCTACAGACATTCTGAAGTCAATAAATGTGGGAGCTGGGTCCCTGAAGATCATTTTCCTCAAAGCCTTCTATGGTTGGCTTTAGTGCTCCGTCTTCCCTGTGCTTTAGAGGTTTCTAGGTGGAGGCAGGGATGTTCACACACTTCTGTCAAAAACAACAGGGCCTGAGAAGTTGGAGGCTTGTGGCTCAAAGTTGGGGATAAATAGCAGTGGCAGGTGAGATGTCCAAGCAGGGGGCTCCAGAAAACCTGGCTGTCTGGTCTAAGAAGAGGCAGATAATGATTGTGCATATTTCCTAACATGTCTGTTTTCAATCAACACCGGAGGGAGACTCAACATTGCTTCTTAAATGTTCCTAAGATCCAAGGGGGGGTGGGGAGGGCGACAGAGAGGGGGAGACTAAAAGGGAACATGAAGACTTTGCTTGCATAGGACAACAGTAACTTTTCTTATTGCCACAACCAATCAGAACAAGAAGCCATTTAGGGAAGCAAGGGTATATTTTGGCTTACAGTTCGAGGGGATCACAGTGGGAAAGGCCTGGCCACGGGAGGGAGAGCAGCTAGTGACATAGCAAGCCCAGTCAGAAGAGGGAACAGAGCTGGGCTAAGAAACCCCAGGGCTCACTTCAAGCATTTAAACATCAGTATGGGAGACATTCGGGTTCAGTTCAGTGTCAGGCCAGTAGCAGCTCCATCTCTTTGTATCCATGACGAAACTGTTTGTTGTCTTCAGCAACAAGGCCTTTCCATCACATTTTGATGAGTAAATATGAGCCTTCTTAATGTCCTGTATTATTCTGGAGGTATTTGGGATCCCCTGATCACTTGAAGATGGGTATCTCACATCTGGCCCTGGGCTTTTTGTTGGTCAACCTCAAAACTTCAGGGAGGAAAATTTTCCCTCAGTGACAATAACTCCAATTAAACCTTATTTCAAGGAAACATGAAATAGTTTCCACATGGCTTTTTAAAAGTCCTTTGTTTAGTTATTCTTCGTCTATACTCTCCTCTGCCTTCTTCTCCCACCTCCTTCTCACCTAAACCTTCCCACCCCATGCCCCCACCTTCTCCTTCATAGCACCTGGGTTTGCCATCCTCTCCCTCAACGTCCCCCTCCACACTGTAGCTCTTTGCCTATTTCTTGTCCTCTACTGGTGCTCCAAGTTAAACACACAAATGTAAGGATTTGAAGCTGGGATCCATACTTGAGAAAGAATACGCAGTGTCTGTCTTTCTGGGTCTGTGTTCCGTTGGTCAGTGTAATTTTTCTAGTTCCATCCATCCATCCACTTACCTGCAAGTTTTATAATTTTATTTTTCCTTATAGCTCAATAAATTTGTATTGTATATAAGAACCACATTACCCATTCATCAGTTGACAGACAGCTAGGTTGGAGTAATAGGGAGAAGGCAGTTAGAGGTAGACATGATATAAATAGATTATATTCATGAATAAAATTATCAAACAATGTAGAACTTAAAATAAAAATCACGCCAGGCAGTGGTGGCACACGCCTTTAACCTCAGCACTTGGGAGGCAGAAGCAGGCGGATTTCTGAATTCGAGGCGAGCCTGGTCTACAGATTGAGTTCCAGGACAGCCAGGGCTACACAAAACTAAAAAACTAAATAAATAAATAAATAAATAAATAAATCACCAAAAGAAATAAACTACAAGTATAAACATCAACTCTGTCTCTGTCTCTTTCTGTCTCTCTCTCTCTCTCTATGTGGTGTGTGTGTGTGTGTGTGTGTGTGTGTGTGTGTGTGTGTGTGTGTATGGTGTGGTGTGTAGTAGTTAGTAGTAATGGTAGTAATTTTAGGAATAAGGATCTCACCTTAGGACACAAGTCATTCTAATGAATGGGTGTATTTGTCAAGTTCTGGTTGAGTGGTTTTCAAAGGAGTCAGCTCAGAGCCCTAGGAAACTCAGCCTCAGCCCCTGGTGCCACCTTCTCTGTGTTTACAATCAGCCAAACACAGAGGCCTATGGGAAAGAGGCTCCTTTGAGAAATTTGGGGTCTGTGAGCTGTGGAAAATGCAAGAAAACACTGGGTCTGTTCACCCCACCCGTCTTTCTTTGCAGGTGGCTTACCAACAACATAGTCAAGACCTTTGAGAAGAACCCCATTCTGGTGCATGTGAGTGCCCAGTGGATCTCATGCCCGAATCAGGGCGGTGCCTCGTTTTCTATCTTGTAAAGTAATGGCCTTTGGCACAGGACAACTCGCCAGCAAGAATCCCAGTAACAGCCATGTGGTTACTCTTGTGAAGGCTGAGTGGTCGGATGTTGTAATGATGCATTTTCCCATGAGACCTACAGCTCTGGCAGATGGGATTGTGTCTCACCCTCACTTTGTCTCAGAATTGACCTAAACCCCAGACCAGAGGGGAGATGTTACAAGCATCTAGTTGTGATTTGTTTCTCCGTCTCCCACCAATGGTGCCTTGCTGGGATCAAAAGAGGGTGGGAGTGGGTGTGGGGAATGGAGTCTGAAGGACTTATGCTGGTGATGTCCAAGTCTTTCCTGCTTTGAGATTGTCAGTTGTTATTTCCCCACGCCTGGCCCACTCTCTATGGCTTCATTTTGTAAGTGTAGCTGCTGGACTGGGGAGATGGCTTGGCTGGTAAAGTGCTAAGAACTTGTGCTAAGAGCTTCAGCTGGGTGTGGTGGCACACACCTATAGTCTAGTCTCAGCTCTGAGCCAGGAGGGTCCTTAGAGCTCTATAGACTGCTAATTTCTCAGTATTGGTGAGATTTAGACTCAGTGAGAAACTTGGCCTCAAAAATTAAGGCAGATGCTGGGCTTGGTGGTAGATGCCCTTTGATCCCAGTACTCAGGAGGCAGAAGCTGGCAAATTTCTGAGTTCAAGGCCTGCCTGGTCTACACAGTAAGTTCTAGGACGGACAGGAATATATAGAGAGATGCTGTCTAAAAACAAAACAAAACAAATAAATGAATAAATAAGCAAATAAATAAAGTAGAGGGTTGTGGTAGTTTGAATATGCTTGGCCCAGGGAATGGCACTATTAGGAGGTATGATCTAGTTGGAGGAAGTGTGTCACTGTGGGTGTGGGCTTTGAGACCCTCCTACTAACTGCCTGAAGACAGTCTGCTCCTGGCTTCCTTTGGATAAAGATATAGAACTCTCAGCTTCTTCAGCACCAAGCCTTCCTGGATGCTGCTGTGCTTCCTGCCATAATAATGAATTGAAACTCTGAAGCTGTAAGCCAGTCCCAGTTAAATGCCCTTTATAAGAGTTGTCTTGGTCATGGTGTCTGTTCACAGCAGTAAAATCCAACCTAAGACAAGGGTCTAGAGAGATGGCTCAGCAGTTAAGAATATTGGTTGCTCTTGCAAGGAACCCTGGTTTAGCTCCCAACACACACATGGTAGCTTAAAAGCATCTATAACTCTAGTCCCAGGGGATCTGATACCCTTTTATGATCTGTGTGGGCCCTGTATGAATATAATACAGAGACAAATTTGGGCAAAGCACTCACACATGCAAAATAAAAGTAAACCTTAGGTAAAAAAAAATAATAATAATCAATGTAGAGATAGCACTGGCTGGGTTTTTGTGTCAATTTGACACAAACTAAAATCCTCAGAGGGAAAGGAGCCTCAATTAAGAAAATGGCTCTATAAGATCAGGCTGCAGGCAAACTTGTAGGGCATTTTCTTAATTAATGATCAATGGGGGAGGGCCCATCCCATTGTGGGTGATGCTGTCCCTGGGCTGATGGTCCTGGGCTCTATAAGAAAGCAGACTAAGCAAACCATGATGAAGAAACTAGTAAGCAGTACCCCTCCATGGCCTCTGTACTGGCCCCTGCCTCCAGGTTTCTGCCCTGTTTGAGTTTCTATCCTGACTCCCTTCAATGAAAAACAGTGTTGTGGAGGTGTAAGGCCAAATAAATAGTTTCCTCCCCAAGTTGCTTAGGTAATAGGGTTTCCTCGAAGCAGTAGGAATCCTAACTGAGATGGAGATTACTGTGTACAAGAGGAGTTGTGTTGGCTTTATGCAAACACTAGGCCATTTTGTAGAAGGTGAGGGAAGAAAACAGTGACCCTGCGGTGGTAAGGCCAGAGACAGTGTTGGAAATGGTCTCAAACACACACTAGAAACTCCTCTGCTGGCTGTGGCATCTTCTGCCACCAAATCCTATAGCCCCTTGGCTCTGCAGTACACACACAAGAGGCTAGACACACAGCTCTTGCTTTCCATGAGTGATCTCCAGAACATCTTTTGCCTAAAAACAAAACCAAAATCGTACACCGTCGTGACCCACCGACGGAGGCATACATTTAGAAGCTTATGATTTTTACTTTCGAGTACGAATTTGATTTATGCTTCCCTCTCATTTTTCTTGTAGCTGTTAATACTGGTTTTTAAAGTTAACAATGAATGCATTTTCAGTCTCAGAGACTCCAGTAGATTAGAATGACAGAGTCAGAGTGAAAGGGTCTGACTGTCGCCTCCTTGCTGGACGGTGCATCTCTTCCTCAGATAACAATTGTTAATTACTTGCTGTGACACTTCAAGCTCTTTTTCTGTATACCCAAGCAAGTATATATGTGTGTGGAATGAAGATCTCCTTCATGGCACACTCTCTGGTCCCCCTTCTTTTCCTCCCACAGGAACTACTCACACAGTGTATTTTAGCTCTTGTCTTACTGGTGAAAGCTTGGGTTGGTCTCAGAAAAAAAAAAATGCAAACTGAAGTTTACTTTTGTTTACAAAACATACCATTATTACTGTCTGATGTAAAAGTTCCCCAAACGAGAAGAATACTCATTTTGTATTGAGATTTACTGTTCCTTTTCATACTCATAGAGTCAGAGGCTCTGGCACTTTCTAGAATGTAGATTGTAGTCTGCTTTGTTTCTTTAAAATCAGCGGCTCACAAAGTACTGCCTCCCAGCTGAGAGAGGCCCAGCCTATTGTGCTCTGGGAAGAAGCCTTCGATGTTGTTACACTTGACTACCCAGTGGCACAAAGGTCTCTCTGAGCATTTCTTACATACTTGTCCTCTTTGGCTCTTCAGAGGCTTGGCATAGATTCTCACACCTGTGCAAGCAAAGCTTATTAGTGTGTTTATGTGGGGGTGTGCATAATGCAATGTAGTGTTTTTGCATGGTGTGGTATTGTTGGGATACACGTAAGGTGTGAGGACTGTGTGATGTACTATGTGTGTGGTGTGTGTGTAGTGGGATGAAGTAGCAAGTGGAGGGGTTATGTTGCAATATGCATATGCATATGCATATGTATGTGTATGTGTTTAGGGTGTTTTCATGTGGTATACATGATGTGTGTTATGTGTGTCAGTACGAATGTGTTTTGGTGTACCTTTGTATGTGGTATGATGTGTGCTGTGCTATGTTTAGTGTATGTCATGTGCTGTGTAGGGTATGTGGAGTCTCCAGCCTGCCGGTCCTTGGTACTTTCTGATGAATTTTGTGGAATATATTTGTTTGACCTGCATTATTCTACTACCTTTAAAGACCTGTTTTCTGAAATCAGAGAGATCATTTTTTGTTGGTTTTTTTTTTTTTTCCTTTTGTTTTGTTTTCTTTTTTTCCTTTTGAGACAGAATCTCACTATATATAGCTCTGGTTGATCTGAAACTCACTATGTAGACCAAACTGTGTTGAATTCACAGAGATTCCCCTGCCTCTGCCTCTTGAGTGCTACTACACTTAAGCCATTTTTTTTCTTAATTTGGTTTAGACTTAAAATTTTCTCTTCCATGGATACATAGAGTCTTCCATTAGAAAAACTTCTCTTCCTCTAGTGTCCAGAGAGATACCTTTGTCTTCAGAGGCTGGACCTCAAGATGTAGATACCTGATTTAAAGATAGACACCATCTCAGACCCTTAGTGAGAGCAATACAAAAAGAAAACTAATGTCTTCCTCCACTTGCGTGCACACCTATAAACACACGCACACACATACAATATCAAATACACATATACATGAATATAAATAAAAAATAAGTAGCAGATGACTCTTTTGTTCTTGAATTTTTTATATATCATATTTCATTACTCTTGGATGATGACATTTTAGACACTGCCATTGTTGGTCCGTAGCCTCTGTCTGACACGCCTCCCCAGCCAGGGCTGGAGGAGCAAACAGCTAGCTCAGGCTTTTATCAGGAGGTTTTCAGGATTTAAAAAAAAAAAAAAAAAGCATAAAGTTCTACTTATCGTGTCGTGAAGAAATCCAAACTTTAATTCTGCTTTCCTTTGAAGTTGATAAGAACAAGAGGCTAAGAATAGACACAAGAAATTAGACAATGATAAAAAGAGGATACACGGGGCTTTGGGGAGGCCCATTTACTCTCAGAACACTGCTTTGGAGGGACCCCACTCTGTCTTCAGGGCGTCCTGGAAAGAATCATGGCTGCCTTCCTTTGAAGCTCGGTATGGTAAGCCATCTCTGCTGGGAACGACTAGGTAACGCCCATTCCTTGCTCCTGCAGTCTGGCCAGGGGGGCTGAGTAGGGTACTTTTCTCCTGCCTGGCCAGGGAGCTGAGTGGGGCACTTTTTTTCCAGAGCCCTGCATTTTTTGAGGATGGAGTGAATGTTTATGTTTTCATGAGGCCATGTGAAAAGAATGTGGATATTAGGAAAGAGCCCTATTTGTCCAAATGACAATCGCGAGATCCGCTGTGGGCAGCCATGTTCTCTCTTCCACGGAGTCAGGAAAGACAGAGAAAGGGACGGTGTCTGGCGTTGAGGATCTATGCTCAGATCCCTTCCAGATGAGTTTTCTGCCACTTTCTGCTTATAATTTTTCACTAGTGATTTAGCTTCTTTGGTTACCAAATATTTCAAAGCGGCTGGTTTCATGGCGTCTATAAGGTGATGAGCCCAGTGTCTTGCACAGATGAACTGTGTGGGGAGAAGGTGTGAATAAAATAATAGAAAGTGTACAAATATGTATAACTCATTTGAATCAATATTCATGTCTGGTTACACCATGGGGCCGTTTCAGATGTTGTCACGCCAGGCCCGGCTGGCCCCTGCAGACGTCCCCTGCAGTAATTTCCTCAGGAAGTGAGCTCACCTCCCTTCATGGAAGAGTGTTCTAAAATGCTGGTGTTTCGTTCAGGCTAACTCTGAGAGGCGGGGATCCACTCCAGCCTTTCAGTTGCTCCTGCCTGTTTGTGAGCTTGGTGCCTGCAGTTTCCAGGGACTGCAGGGTGAAGAAGAGATTCAAGGAAAGGAGGAAAAGTAGCCTGGGGCTTAGTCACCTTCTGTGGTTTCTCTGGGTTGGTATGACTGAGGGGAGACATTCGGTAGATGGAAACACCACATGTCTTGGCTTTGATAACATGAAAGTGTCAAGTTCTATCACCCTGGTTCTCCATGCTGATGGTGCGGTCCAGTGTTTCTTTGTAAGGCTAACAACCTTGTTAGAGTTCTGCTTCTGCACTTCACTTTGGTCTTGAGCTATTGACTTAACCTCTCTGCATCTCTGCAATCAAAGCCTCCAACCAAGGATGACAACGGGGACTTCTCTTCCTCTATGGTCAGAAGAGGGCCTGGTTCATGGTCAAACACAGGCGAAATGACCACAGACTGCAAGCTGCTGAATGCCTCTCTCTCTCTCTCTCTCTCTCTCTCTCTCTCTCTCTCTCTCTCTCTGTGTGTGTGTGTGTATTTATGAAACAGAATAACTTTCTGGAGTCTGTTCTCTCCAACAACGTGGGTCCTGGGGAATAGAACCCAGATCATCAAGCTTGGCAGCAATCACTCTAACCCACTGAGCCATCTTATCAATCCATCCACCTTACATTTTTCAGGCAGGCCTCACACTGAGCTGGAAGCTTATTTATTAACTCAGCTAGACTAGCTGGCCAGTATACCCCAGGGATTCTCTGGCTTCCCAGGGCTGGGATTAGAGATGTGCTCCTCTGTGCCTGGTGTTTTATGTGACTACTGGGGATCAGATTCAAATCCTCACACTTGTACAGCAAGCACTTTACTGAGCCACCTTTTGTGAAAACTACTCAGAGAGAGCCTAGGTCCTCACAGGTGACTGCTTCAGAAATGTGACCAGGCTGCTCATTGTCCTCCACCCTGGCTGTGCCTTCCCTCTTTTACAGCCTTTAACTATGCACAGAGGACTGGTTCCAAGGATCCTAGTGGATGTGACAATCTCATGCCCCTTTTATAAAGAGGAGCACCCTTGCATGTCACCCTCTCCTGTAAGGCTGAAATCACCTCTACATGACTTGAAACTCTTAATCCAATGTCAATCCCATATAGATGATTGTTTAATGTATTGTCAATGGAATGATGGGAGAGAAACGTCTGGATACATTTAGGACAGACATATTTCTTCTGAATATTTTCTATTGGTGTTTGACAGACTGAGTCCATGGATGGAGAACCTCATAAACTGGGTGGTGCATGCCTTCAATCCCAGCATCTGGAGGCAGAGCAACCAGCTCTCTATGAGTTTAAGGCCAGCTGGCTCTACATAACAAACTCCAGGCCAAACAGGGCTGCACAGACAGTTCCTATCCCAAAACCAACCAAACAACAAACAAACACAACAAAGCCCCCTTCCGAGCAACCTCCAAAACTGGTGAGTATGGAGGGCTGCTGCTTTTCTCCACTCATTCAAAGGGAGTATGGATAAGTCCTTCCTTAGTGCATCACAAACTCTGGCCTAGGATAGACATCTGGTGACGTACCCATTACAGACTCAGGCACACCTCCCTCCACTATCCAATTATTGTCTCATCCAGTTTCTCTCTCCTACCTTTAAGCCCTCCCCCTCCCATTGCCAGTGGATATGTGTGCAGAATCTATTTCCTTTAACATTGAGGATTTCTCGGCATTATTGACATTTTGGCCTGGGTAATCCTTTGTTGTGCATGAGGGGGCCGTCCTGTGCATTGTAGACTGTTTGGCAGCCTGCCTGGCCTCTGCCCACTAGATGTGACTAGCATGTTTAGTCCTGGCCATGACAAGCAGAATTGTCCCTAGACACAGTAAGTATGCAGAAGCATTGGGGAAGTATCCCTTGCTGGAACCCTCCATCCTAATGGGATACACATTGCTCTTATAATTTAATTTATTTAATTTAAATGAAGACTTTTGGGGTTTTTATTGGGTGTGGTGATGCACACCTTTATTCCTAAGCACTCAGGAAGGAGGCAGAGGCAGGTGGATCGCTGTGAGTTCAAGGTAAGCCTGGTCTACAGAGTGAGTTGCTGGACAGACAGGGCTCTGTGGTAAAACTCTATCTCAAAAAAAAAAAAAAAAAGAAAGAAAAGAAAAGAAAGAAAAGAAAAGAAAGAAAAAGAAAGAAAGAAAGAAAGAAAGAAAAACAAAGAAAAAGAAAAAAATTTTAATTATGTGTCTGCCTGTGTGTGTCCATGCCTCATGTGTGAGGGTGCCTGTGGAGGCCAGAAGAGGGTGACAACTGAGCTGGATTTATGGACAGCTGAGAGCCATCTGACATAGATGCTAGGAACCGAACTCAGGTCTTCTGCAAGGGTAGTAAACACTTTTAACCTTGAAGCTGTCTCTCTACGGACCACTCACTGCTCTTTTAAAATATGCTCTTAAAGAATTACACTTACATATTTGAGGGGATGCGTGGTACAGCATTTATGTGGAGGTCATAGGAGAACTTGCAGGAGTGGGTTCTCTTCTCCCATGTGTAAGTCCTGAGGATCAAACTCGTGTTGTCAGGCTGGGCAGAAGTGCCTTTACCTGCTGAGCCATCTTGACAGCCCCCGTTACTTTTAATGTTAGCTAAACACTAACGTTGAGGAGCGTGTAGGTATGTGTGTGAAGAGAGGGTGCCCCCAAAAATGGTTGTATAATCCAATCTTGGTCATTATATGTCTCCTTTATAATTTGTATCTATCTGTCTGTCTGTCTATCTATTATTATGTGAGTGTGGGTTCATGAGTTTTGCAGCATGCATATGCAGGTCAGAGGACAACCTTTGGCCGTCAGTTCTTACTTTCCACTTTGTTGAAGTTGGGTTTCTCTTGTTTCCTGATGAGCTGTGCATTACAGACTAGCTGGTCCAAAAGCTTTCTGCATTTCTCCCTCTCTTGTCTCCTCCCACCTGACTCCACACTTGTCTGGAAATGAGTCAGGATGGATGAAATACAGACAGCTGTGAGCTGCCTGAAGTCAGGAGGAAGAACTGGATGAGAAGATTGGATGGCGCCTGAAAATTCGTGTGAGGCTGAAATAGGTAGTTCAATCTTCTCTAAAGCTTGTCATCGGTCTTTGTGTTAGATCCTCCAATGGGGAGCCATAGATTGTCCCGGAGAAGTTGGTGTGGAGCTGATATGGAAACCCACAGAATATACTTTTGTGGTGGATATGTGGAATTCTGGCTTGCAACTTTTCAGGATTGTTTTAGTTGTTCTGACTCTCTTTCTTGTTTTTATTTCCTCACTGTGTGGCTGATAACTTAAGACAGTACAGATGCCATAGATTCAGCCAGGAGACTAGGCTGGGGCTTGTAGTGGCGTGGACAGTACAGACAGTCTCTAGACTCAGCCTTGATGGAGATCACATCCACACGTTCTTTTTCTTCCTGTAGAAGTGGCTCAGTTAGGGATCAAGATCAAAGTGCTGGAGAAAATGTTCCACCTGGGAGAAGCATCCCACGGTGGATAGAGAGACGCCCCATTAGAGCTATTGATCAGAAATTTTGATCAGAAAGAGCAGCTAGCAGACTTGGGAGGGTTAGAATCTGAATGTTCTCCTAAGGCTCCAGAGATGGAGGCAATGATGTCTCCTGAGGTGTGCTGACAGCTTAGGGAGATGGGATAAGTGGTTCTGGAGTGGACCTTTAAGGCTGTGTTGGTATCTTAGCTGATCTTACTTCCCTTCTCTGCTTCCTGGTTGCCATGAAGTGAACAGTCTTCTCTGTACACTTCCCATCTCCACACCTGTCTCAGGTTAGGGGCTGAACTCATGACTTCAAATCAATCTTCTAAGCTTTATGAGGTATTTTGTCATAGTGTCAGACAGCTAACACAGAAGCACCGCCCATACAAATGACCATCCTGAAGGAAGAATGGAAAGCCACTAGACACCCAAGCCATGAGGTACGGGGAAAATAGAAGCCAGGACTTGGAAGCTGAAACAGTGAAGTACAACACATTCTTCTCTTATCCTACTTTCTGTGGTTACAGTTAGCTGCAGCAGGCTGCAGTCTGAGAAAACATTAGATGGAAAGTTTCAGAAGTGAATATTTGAAGCTTTAAACAGAATGTCATTCTAACGAGCACGATGAAATGCCATGTCCTCCATTTGCTCCTTTCATGGGTTCCTTGTGAAGCATCTCAGCGTCAAACGGCATTCCTGTGTGTCTATAGTCGTCCTTACTGACGACGGCTTCAGCAGTCTACTGGGGATATGGGAAATGGGTTAGCAAGAATGATTAGTACAGATTAGTCTGGGCCATTTATAATTACACTGTCCAGGGCTGATGACAGCTGGCCACTTGAAATGCAATTATTCAACATTGTGATGTGTGTTAAGTGTGAAACATACACTGGATTTGGAAGAAAATAAGAGTATAAATATTTCATTTCTAGGTTTTGATATTCCTTATCTGTTGCAATAATACTTTAGATATATTAGCTTAAGTAAAAACCTATAAGCAAAATTAATTTTACCTGCCCCCCCTTTACTTTTTAACATGTCCATTGAGTGGAAATCCAGTTTTATTGAGATATAACTAACAAATAAATATCAAACAGAGTCAAAGTGGGCAGCTAGAAAATTTGACACCACAGGAAACTCCCTGTGCTGCCTCCTTCAATCTCCATTTTTCTTTTTGTTTTGTTTTATTTTTCAGTGGTGCCGGAGGTTGAACTCAAAGCCTTGTGTACAGTGAACAAGAGTCCAACTTCTGAGCTGCACGTTTTCTATGAGGAGTGTTGGCACAGACCATAAATTCTCAAAGGGGGACTCTACTGATCTCCTGAAGGCAGAGCATGGTTCTTGAAGATTCTTGAAGATTCGGTGAAACAACTATAATTTATAATTTATATCTATGATTTAAGATGTAGTTATGGTCTTACCATTCATAGAGCAGAAGTAAGGAAAAAACGTCTTTAAAAGTTCCTTGTATGGATAATAATGAAAGTAGAGAGACACTGTCTAGAAGCGTATCATGTGATCCCAGAGCCGCTGCTCTTGGCTGCCCGCTTCCACACTTGTGTTTAGCATAGTATTAGTAGAAATGTCTTAATTGTCTTGTGCAAACAGGGAAGAATTGAGTTACTCTGAGTTTATAATAAGTGAATCAAGCTGCCTCCAAGGTGCCCTGTACAGGTTCCAGATCAGCACAATGAATAGAAGTGCCAAGGGCTCGCTGAAGGCCACGTCCTTGCTGACTTTAGTGTTTTCATTTTGAGTTGACAGCTTAATCATCCATCACAGCCTCTAGGTGAGCTTGGTCACTGAACCTTACTACTTCTGCTGCCTTGTGCACAGGAGACCTGCGTGTTTGTGCTAGGCTTCTACAGTGCACTTATCCACCTTGCATAGCTATGCCAATGACTCCCTCCTCTTCTCCATGGTTGTCGGCAGATCTGTGATCAGACAGGTGGAGATGCCAGCTCTGTGGCTGAAAAAAGGGGACTTAGAGGTTGTGATGTTCTGGGGTGCTACATGCTACCCCAGAATGATGCTTAGCCCTCTGGCCTCAGAGTCCTGCAGCTAAGTCAGTAAGCTAAGAAGAGAGCCTTGAGAATTGTGGGCCACCAGGGCCTCCATGGGTTAAATCAAAGGATGCTCCTCCATGTGAAATGGAGGGAGAAGAGAGTACAATCCCACTAAGACGTGCTTTAATGTTGATTTTTTGGTTGTTGCTGTTGTTGGTGGTAGTTTGTTTGCTTGTTTTGTGAAATATAACAAACAGAACTATGGTAACTTCAATGGCTTCTTTTTGTTTCTTTCTTTCTCTCTCTCTCTCTTTCTTTCTTTCTTTTGGTTTTTCGAGACAGGGTTTCTCTGTGTAGCCCTGGCTGTCCTGGAACTCACTCTGTAGCCCAGGCTGGCCTCTAACTCAGAAATCTGCCTGCCTCTGCCTCCTAAGTGCTGGGATTAAAGGCCATCACTGCCCAGATTCGATGGCTTCTTAAAGATTACTCTTGTAGCGTATTAAATAATGTGGTCTGTTGGCATTGAAGTCTATGAGACTTGAGGCCATTTTCTTTGAGCCCTATGGGGGACCCTCTGTTTACTTGTGGCAGGCGAGTCTGCGTTGATGGGTGCTCTGTGGTTATGCCAGCCTGGCCCTATTCAAATGTATTTTTAGTGAGTCCCAATCAAAGGTTTATTCACTGTTTCAGTGGGAGAACTAGCGAATAGAAGCAGGTGAAAAACTGGCTTCTGTGGTTAACCAAGGAAAACACTAAATCAGATGAGATACAACACTGGTTGACAGTCTATAGGGCCACAAAGCTGTACCTTCTAATCTTCTGTCCTGGATAAGGAACTTGCTTTTCAAGTGACCCAAATCAAATGTCCACTTCCACAGTTGAAATCCCACTTTACACAATCTAGGTGCTGCTACAGATCAGAGATTGAGGAAGCCGGGTATTGATGAGCTCTTAATGGTCTCACAGAGCATTTGAAGAGTGTGAACTGCATTTCCAAGTTCACCTCACGTACGATAATAATCAGGATTCTGTCACTGTAGCAAATGCTGGTGACAATCAGTTGAAAAGGCAGAAAGGTTTATTCTTGGCTATGGTTTTATAGGTCTCAGTCCATGGTCTTGTTGTTTGTCCTGTGATGACCATGTACACTTGGCAGTGGGGGTGAGGATAGTGGAAACACCCAGGCAGGAGCCAACATCCCAATATTCCCTTCAAAGATGTGCCCTGAGTGACTTAAATTTTTCCCTCTATGTCCATCACCTTCCAAGAGCACCCAGCTCACCTTTAACATAGACCCACAGGATGTAAGTAGGTCCTTATGGCAAAAATAGGAAGTCTTCAGTTCTAAATCCTAGTTACACTTTATGAGAGATTTTTAAAAATACAATTGCCACTTAAGCTAAAATTTCCTATCACATCCAAGGATCTTGGCCTAATTTCTGTTTTCTTCTATTTATTTTCTGCCATTCCAAGCAAGTGAATGACAGAAGATTCAAAATCAGCCCACACTTGACACATAGGACAACTCTTAACTGTGACACTGTCTTGTCTTGAACCACATTTGAACCTTCGGGTACATGAACTCTGCTGTCGGCTGGCAAACCATGGCTTCCTGGTTTTTAGACTCAAGAGAGGCGCCTTGGACTTCAAATGGCTATTACAAAACAACATTTTGATGAGTTAAGTGTAAATGAATCAGAAGCATGTGGACTTAATTAGCCTCAAACAGCCATTTCAAAATGTAGGAGTGAAAAAAAAAATCCCATCTCGGAGGTTTCCTGATGAATCCAAAAGTGTGGGAATGAGGAGGGACCATCAACTAAGCATTCAGGTTGCTCCCTTTAGGCACACTATCTTATCGGGACCAGGGAACTGTGGGAAACTTCTTCCACAGCCATTGACAGAGCTTCAGTGTTGTGGTTGCCAGCCCCTTCGTGGCCTACATTTAATTAAACCAGGCCTACTCGTGGCTGGAGAGAACACAACTTCCATGTTTTTGAAGATGGGCCAGGGTGCAGTCCACATGGGACCATGTGTGTGGTCTTCTTTTACAGTTAAAATAACCCCATATTATTCTTCTCATGCCCTATGAGTTTTTCCATGTTACTTCTCATTCTGACCACAGAGACAGATGAGGGCTGAACACAGCTTGCTCTTGTTGCCTCTTCTGGGTGGAACTGAGCAGTGTTCGGCAGAGTCAAGGAATACACATGCCTCTCCACTTAACGGTTGAACTGCCCTTTTTCTCCAGTGAGAAAGGTGTTAAAAGCTCAAGGGTCAAAATCAGGCTTCCAGTTGAATAAAAAGAGGGTCTATTACACAATGGGACAGTTTTCAAGAAGAAATTAACAGGGCTTGCTCCTTGAAAGTCACAATGGAAACGTGGAACAGTTACTTTCATAGCTTTCAAGAAGTCATGGGTCGGGTCTAAGCTTTTTTTATGCATTGAGATTGCCCAGATTTGTTGTAGAAAGGACAGATACTTGCACACAGTTGCTGAGTGAGGGCCTCCTCCTCTACCTTTTCAACATCTTTACAAACAGGTAGAATTGTTCCCATTTCACATTGGAAGAAACTGCCCTGTCAAAGGCTGAGATGTGCTCAGATTCTTTGGGTGAGAAAGGGTACAGCTGGGCAGGAATCCAGACTTCTAAATTCCACAGTTAGGAAAATGTCTAGTATCCCCTCTCCACCAAGGTGGAATAAAGCAATTAAAAGTGAATTGGGTTAAGATCATAAACTTTACTTATTGGTCCAACCTGACTTTTGTCAGGTGGGACAGGGAATGCTCTGGGTCTCCAGGCTCCAGTCGTTGTTTGATCATCCTGGTTCATGCCTCGTGTCTGGGCATAATTATTAATAGCATCCCATTTCCCCTCTCCAAAGTGTCCTGGTTTGCAAGACAAATTGCATGGGCACTCAACACTGAATCTATCCTAAAAGGGTCAGATCTTAATGGTTTTATTTGGCTAAATCATTGAACCTTTCCATCCCAGGGTTTTCTATGTTTTCCAGTCAGAGTGTTTTGTAAGTCAATGATGAATGATTGTGTGTGCGTGTTCTGTTTGTTTTGCTTTCAGATCTTGATATAAATACCTAAGGTAGACTCAGGCATTGGTCAGGCATTGGTGCCTGGCAAATGTTTAATTCTTTACCATCTAGTTCTGCCCAGAAATCCTATAAATTTGTGTCTTACTCTGCAACCCACAGCCTATTGCAACCCAGCTCATAGGCAGGCAAACTGGTCTTTGGTGCCTTTCCACTTCCTCTTCTTCCTCCTCTCCCTCTACCGATTCCCTCTCCCTCCTCCTCCTCCTCTTCTCCCTACTTCTTCTCCTCTTCCTTCCTCCCCAGGGATCGCCTCTTCTCTGTCTTCATGATGACAATGTCCCTGGACTGTCCCTTGGGTTCCCATAGTCCCTTGTTATCAGCTCTCATTACATTCCACTACTCTACTCTCTCACTATACTTCATCTGGATTCACATTCTCTTTGTTTTACTGCCCTCCCAGGAGCTCTAAACAACCAAAATGACCTAGTTTCTACCAAACACCTGAATCCTAGTTTTAAGGAGACGAGTACTTCTATCCTGGTCACTGAACTCACAATGAGCGAGGGGATGAGAGAAGCTATCAACAGTGAGAAGGTGCTGTGGGCACCTTATTGGCTGGGAGGAATTACCTGGGTGTGTCTCCCATAGAGAGCTTGCTTGCTATAGACTGTCTGCTTTTGTGAAGGGGCTTGATTACACTCATATGAGAAGGAAGAGTTTTTGTAAAGTTATGAAGATAAGAATTCCAAGGAAATAGAAGTGCAGCCTAGCCACTTCTCCCAAAGCTTCTTCCAATGTTCATCCTTCTACCACACTGGCTAATTCTTGATGCCATGGCTCTTCAGCCATCTCTTTGATTCCCTCTGCTTTATCACACTGACTGTTTTGGGTTGGAACCAACAGAAACTAACTCTGGTTGACTCACCCAGGAAAAAATATTTGCAGACAACATGGGTGCAGGAGCTATTTCAGAAGCAGACTTTGAGAACAGATTTGAGCTGTTGTTTTGAGAGGAGCTTTTGGGAAAAGCAGGTAAAAGAGTGGTGGAGTCAAGGAGGTCAAGGCAATCCCCCAGGACAGAAGCAGTACCCCTCTGGGGACTCTGCCTTTCAGCTAATCTTAGTTAGGGTTTCTACTGCTGTGAAAAAACACTACGGCCATGGCAACTCTTATAAGAAGACATTTAATTGGGATGGCTTACAATTCAGAGGTTTCGTCCATTTTTATCAAGGTGGGAGAACATGGCGGCATGCAGGCAGACATAAGTGCTGAAGAGGTAGCTGAGAGGTCTACATTAAGATTCTCAGGCAGCAGGTAGTGTGACACTGGGCCTGGCTTGAGCATTTGAAACCTCAATGCCCACCTCAATGATAACACTTCCTCCAACAAGGCCAACCTATTCCAAGAAATAGTGCCACTCCTTCTGCGCCTACTGGGGCCATTTTCACTCAAACTACCACATAACCCAAAAGAGTAGGAGGAAGGTGGATATTTATTTTCAACTTTAGTCTTAGTCACTGTTTTATTGTTGGGATGAGACATCATGACCAAGCTAATTTGTATAAAAGAAAGCATTTAATTGTGGGCTTGAACTCCAGAGAACTTAGCTTCAGCATCTGTCTGAGGGGCTCCGATTTAAAAACTGCATCTGAAAACCATGGGCAATCCTGTGGCTCTCCAGAACCATAGGAGACCAAAATAAACTGTTGTTTTATTCTGGTAAGTTTTAAAGTGATGCCCTGATACCTGGGAACCCTGTGAGGGCATTGTGTAGGCAGGACACATACAGCATTGGTGCAGCACAGTTCATGTGGGGTGGGAGACTCAGACTCAGATGAGACCTCTCCCCTAAAAGGATCAAGAGATAAAAGGACACTTGATTTATGAGCCTTAATTTCAGTGGCTCTCTCTCTTTTGGGGGACAAAGTCCTGTTATCTTAGCACAGGTGAGAGGAGTTTGAGCAGAGATGATAGGCTATTTGATATTTTGATTGATGGTAATGCCAAGATTGCATACAACTGGGAAGGGCATTATTGTTGTTTTTCTTTCCCCCACCCCCCGACCCCTTTTTTTGTTTTTGTTTTGTTTTGTTTTTGAGACAGAGTAGCCCTGGCTGTCCTGGAACTCACATCTGTAGACCAGGCTGGCCTTGAACTCAGAAATCCACCTGCTTCTACTTCCCAAGTGCTGGGATTAAAGGCGTGCGCCACCACTGTCCGGCTGGGAAGGGCAGGCATTATTAACAAGTATAACAGAGAAATGAGGTAAGAAGAGAGGCAATGACTACTGAGAAGTCAAGAAATAGTTACTGCTTATGAAAGTCCACTTCATGACAGTTCCCCCATTTCACCCTGCTGACTGCATCCATCTTCAGCCATTAATTCAAAATCTTAGGATAAGAACC
This sequence comes from Arvicanthis niloticus, assembly GCF_011762505.2. NCBI lineage: Eukaryota > Metazoa > Chordata > Mammalia > Rodentia > Muridae > Arvicanthis > Arvicanthis niloticus. The sequence continues at coordinate 1,606,418 of NC_047665.1, read as the reverse complement.
TGATTAACCCAGGTCATCCTTTCAAGTCAGGCCTCACTGGGCTCTGGGTTGGCAACAGTCAGCTCTCTATCCCTTGGTCCAGAGTAGTTTTAAATCCCCAGCAATTTGAACAGGTTTGAGTAAGCATGTCTCCAGTAGACCCAAAGAGTCTTCAGGGCAAGAGATGCAGGGTTGGCATTTACAACAAAGTGTGAAGGGAGTTGGAAGGGGGTACCAATGAAAGCCATCACACAGTGACTGCTCTGCCTCTGCATAGAGGGGTCTGGAGCTCTTCAATAAAAGTTGAATATTCTTCTCCAAGGTGGCCTCAACCAAGGGCTATAGAGTGCTGGCATCTCAGCATCCTAGCCCCCTTGCCCTATAGGTGGGACAAAAATGAGGCCATGTTCCACGGAATCCTTCTCAAGCCCTAGAGGGATCAGGTTCAAGTGACCACAGTCATAACTGCTGACTTCTTAGTTGTTCACTCATCTGTCTTCTGGCTCTCCCATGATTGCCTCTCTTTCTCAACAAGTTATACTTCAATTCTAGCCTCAGGGTTGGTCTCTGGAGGAACCTAGTAATCCTGAGATTCACAGGGAGAAAAGCCACTCCCACTGTTTTGGGCTAAACTTAAAGCAAGCTTTATTAAATATTGACCAAGATATGGACTTTGATCAGGATCATTCCCTGGAATTTCCTAGCTGAAATGGCCAGGAGACACATGCTGCAGGAGTTTATAAAGACAAGTCTATGTACTTTCCCATGAGGCTTTGTTCTCTTCCAAGAACTATAACCCCCAGCATTCTAGGAAGTTACCTTGTCCTAGGGCAGGTGGAGTTTACAGATTAATTTTGGGCATTATAAACCCAAACTCTGAAAGAAAGGAAGGGTTCTCCATCTATAACCAGAAAAAAAAAAACAAAAAACAAAAAACAAAAAACCAACAGACTCCAAGTATTGATTGACCTTGCCCTGCCTCCTGAACCTCAAGAAGACTTTCTTATAACATCTGGACCCTGATACTCTAACCTTGTCACCCTCAGGGCACTATAACCTTGTCACCCTCAGGGCACTATAACCTTGTCACCCTCAGGGCACTATAACCTTGTAACCCTCAGGGCACTATAACCTTGTAACCCTCAGGGCACTATAACCTTGTAACCCTCAGGGCACTGTAACCTTGTAACCCTCAGGGCACTATAACCTTGTAACCCTCAGGGCACTGTAACCTTGTAACCCTCAGGGCACTATAACCTTGTAACCCTCAGGGCACTATAACCTTGTCACCCTCAGGGCACTATAACCTTGTCACCCTCAGGGCACTGTAACCTTGTAACCCTCAGGGCACTGTAACCTTGTAACCCTCAGGGCACTGTAACCTTGTAACCCTCAGGGCACTGTAACCTTGTCACCCTCAGGGCACTGTAACCTTGTCACCCTCAGGGCACTGTAACCTTGTCACCCTCAGGGCAGCTCTTCCCAGGTAGATCTCTGCAGCTGATCATTGTCTCAAATCTTTTGGTCTTGTCAAAGAGTTTGACTATAGCTTTTCCACCTTGACTTGAGGAAGGAGTAACATCAGCAAGATGCCATTTCACTGTTCCCCTGCTTGAAAATTTATGTGATTTTTGCATGTAATACAAAAGAAATGTTCTTTTTACGAAAAGAAGAGCTAATCTATTTCCTTGGAAGGAGGATTTCCTGGTAGTTACCCAGACTTCTTACCTTGGCCTGTAATGAGAACTAAGATCACCACATATGGAGCATGTGAAATGGTTTAGCTGATAAAAGGGCCTGCTACCATATTTAATGTTGAGTTCCATTCTTAGACCCTCCATGGTGGAGGAAGAGAAGGGACTTGTGTAATATGTCCTCTGATTTCCACATTGTTCCTGTAACATGCATGTGAGTGCGTGTGCGTGCGCGCGCACGCGCACGCACACACACACACACACACACACACACTGTTAAAAAAAAATCACCAGGTGTGTGATGGTTAGTTTCCTATGTCAGTTTGCCTAGGTTAAAGATGCTTAGACACATAATAAGACATTTCTGAGAGTGTCTGTGAGGGGTTTTGGGGAAGAGAGTCAAATTAGTAGAATGGATAGGGAGATCTGTGCTCATTATTGTGGGCACATAGCATCCAATTCAAAGAAGCCCCGGATAGAACAAAAAGGTAAGGGAGCGACAGGGAGACAACTCGGCTGTTAAAGTGCTTGCCACACAAGCATGAGGCCCCAGCATTCATATAAAAGCTGGTTATGGCTGAGAGCATCTGGACCCCTGAAGCTAGGGAGAGTAAGTAGGGGGAATACGGAGACAGGTAGAGCCTTTGAGCTATCTATCTAGCCAATCTACCCAAATTGGTGAGCACCAGGCTCAGTAAAGAAGTAAGGTGGTAAGTGACTCAGGAAAACACACAATATCAATCTCTGGATCCATATACGTGCACACACATGTACCCACATGTACTTGTGTACATACATGAACACTTACATGTACATACACATACGGAAGATAGGGGAAGCTCACATTTTCTGTTTTTATGATAAGACATTTGTCTTCTGCCTTCCAATAGTAGAGCTCCTGGTTTGGGGCCTTGAAACTCCTGGGCTTATGCTAGTAGTCCCTACTTCTCGCTTTGGGTATAGAATGAATCATGCCATTGGCTTTCATGAGTCTCTAGCTTGTAAACAGCACATGGCGGAACTTCATGACCATAAATGATCTAATCAGTTTTTACAAAACATCTCCCTTACAAACCTATCTTTATTAATACCCTGCTGGCTCTGCTGCTCTGGAGAACCCTGACTAAGACACCAGGTAACTTGGAATCTTGGTCTTTCCCAGGCTACTTACTGCTCAAGGTGATGCTAGACAGGATTTCTCAAGTTTCAGAAGCTGAGTTTCTCAACTGTGCCCTGGCTCTGAAGAGTAGCACCAGGGCATTTGGTTCTTTGTTGCTGGCATTGCTCTTCAGAGCTCAATCTCGGCTCATCATCCTGCACACATGTTTGACAAATAAGAAGTAATGAGTTCTAATATTCTGGTCTTTTGGGGAGTGCTGTCCTCTTTGGAAGACATTTGGGAGAAGAGATAAAAAGAAAAGAATTTAGTTTCCTTAGTGATCCAGGGATACACTCCACACATCAGCCATCCTGGAGGACTGTGTTCCCATTTCTAAAACATGCTAAGAGAGAGTTAGCCCATTTGATGCTATCCCTTTAAAGAAGTGTCAAAGACCCTTGCTCTCACACTGAAAGCAGAGCACCTAGGATATTCAGTGTGTGTTGAAAATGGAATTCAGGAATCCGTGTTTGGGAGATGATGGGAAGTTGCTGTGGAGGGGTCAGGTATTAAACTGGCACTCTGGTACTTGTTACTTTAAAACAAATGCATTAAGGGACTAGGGTTACATTTCTACTAATGCTTGTCCAGGTGCAAGAAGCCCTGGATTCTATTCCCAGCACCATGTGAACTGAGCCTGGTGGCAGGATCAGAAGTTCAGTCATTTTTGGTTATCTAGAAGGTTCCAGGACAGTCTGGTATATGTGAGATCCTGTCTCAAACAAAACAAAAGCAAAAGTTATGTAGAAAATATATTTAGCTGAAGTCATGAAGTCCTTATATTGGTTCAGGAAGCTAATAATATTTAATTTTATATTATCCGGCAAAGGTAGTGTTGTGTCTCCATATCTAATTCCTCCCCGTATTTCATTTAAACTTAATGCACCTTTGACACAAAGGATAAAAATGTTAGAGGGGGTGTGGGCAGCAATTCAATCACCTTTATTTCTTTAGCAGGCAGGCAAATTTACAAGCCAAACTTTTCAATGGACACTTTGTAGCAACATCTGTGTTTTAAGATGCACCCTGTGACAGCACTCCTTCCACAGTTTGCTTGTCCTTTCCAGTCTGTGCAATACTGCTCGCCCAAGGCATGCATGGGAAGGCGTCTTTCTAATGGCGATTAGATTTATGGCCTTCGCCTTCATGCTAGCAGAGATTAGTAAGACCAAGGCTGTTTAGTTTGGCAAAGACCAGAGAGAACAGAGGATTTGATAGGTACATTATAGAAAATGATAAATGAAGAAAAGGCAGGCTGGGGGGCCTGTATGTACCGTGGCAAAGACACTCAGCAAACTCTAGTCGCCATCCACTGAGGCTGTTGACTAACTCAGAGGTTTGAGGCTGCTGCGCGGAAAGCAAGACCTCAGGGGAAAGACGCTGTGTTGATGGGGAATGTCTGGGTGGATGTATTTATACGAAATAGCACCTATGGTTACATTAGCAGGATCGGTTTACCGGGACCATCCATCCTACTTTAGGCCACGGTGACAAGTCTGCCTGTGCTTCCTGTTTCCAGGGGTAGGGTGTGTGTGTGTGGGGGGGCCCAGACGTCTTGGCACCAGTCCCCTCCCTCTATAGGGTGTCTGGGTTTCCAGCAGCCTCTTTTCCCTAAGGGAGGAGTATCTAGCATCCGATGAATGGACTGGATTCTGGGGGCTATTGGGGAGGATGTGGCCAGCAGGCCAGCACTAGGCCTGTCCTCAGAAATTTAGTAAAGACCAGTAGTAAAGGGGACCCAGACTGCACACCTCCTGTAGAAGGGAGTGGAAACTGGGTTTGATTTGTCAGTGGGCACTTTGTGTATCTCTGACCCCAGAGAGAGTTCTGTAATACTGCGGCCTGCAAGTCAGTTAGCAAATGGCATATTTTTGGTGGGTAATGTTAACAACAGAATTTTGGGATCATTTCTGGTCTCTTCCCTGGTTTTTCTCAAAAATCCTCGTTTTGCTCCTCAGTTTCCTCTCTGGAGACAGTATCTTAAGCTTTAGCCTCATGGTGGTGGATAGGAATGGTGTGGGGTCAGGCTGCTGATATCTGGTGTACTTTGAAGTCCTTAGCAAGTCAGCCCAGATCCCTCAGGCAATTGTGCTGGAAACCATTCTAAACTAGCCATCCTAGTGGTGAGAGAATTCCTCAGCTTCCACCCTTTACCTGCCCCTTTTGTAAAACAGACTTTACACAGCTTCTCTGAGAGACCCTCTTCTGGATTAATTAATTCATTAATTTAAAAAGTTGATACACAGATGTAACAACTTAAAATTCTTTTTCTCCTTTCTCTAGATTTCTCCTCTCTCTCTCTCTCTCTCTCTCTCTCTCTCTCTCTCTCTCTGTTTCCCTCCCTCCATCCCTCCCTCCCTCTCTCTTTCTCTCTCTCCTCTCCCCCTCTCCTCTTTCTCCTCCTTCTTCTCTCCTCCTCCTCCTCTCTTCCTCTCTCTCTCCCCTGTCTTTAACTTCTGTTCAGGGTTTTATTAAGCTTTATTTAAAACCCTTAGTTTCTGGGAATAGAGTACTTCTTTATAGATGGCAGCTAATTTTGGCTGGCAGCTCTCTCTTGCTTTTTTATACAGCATCCGAATGGTATTCCTCTCTCCTCCCATGCTCAGAGCCCAGAATTGCTGAAAATATTGAAAGAGACCATGAGAAGGAACTAAAGGGGAACCGTGTTTGAGTTTTGTTTTTGCTTTGTTTGGTAAGTGGGCAAAAGCCCCTGGGTTCCCTGCTTCATTTTTGTTGGAATACAAAAGAACCATTCCTTGAACTCCAAGAGTTGGTTATGCCAATTGGGATTGGAATTGGGGAGGTAGGGGGAGGGGCAGAGAATGGGAGGTGATGGAAGGTATAAAGAGAAGGAAGAGGAGGGGGAAGGGAAGGGAAAGAGGGCCACCCAGAATTCATTGTCTTTTTGATGGAGATAGTGAAAGGAACCCATGTCCCTGGGGAATTAGGAGGATCAGTGCAGAAAACAAGACAGCAGGTGGGTAAGAGGCCACATGGCTACTAAATGGCTCCGGGAATATTATTATTGCAGGAACAAGCCAACATGTATTTTTATCTGCTGCTGAGCTCTTGTGAGCTAGGTAGAATTGATAAGTGGTCAGGAGCAGTTTTCTAGGTATAGATACTCACATGCCATACACTTGATAGCTCTTGGCATTAGGGTGTTACATCTCCTCTCTCCACTTATGCCTTAATACTTCTCAAGGTGGTTGGTGCTTAAGCTCTTAGACCATCAGGAAAACAAGAGGTGCCTCTGTTTAAAGGCCTTGTAGAGGAAAACCAATCCAAGCTGTTGGCGAGAGCATGGTTGGCTAGTTCATCTGAAAAACAACTCAAGTCTGTCCACTGGCTACTTGATTTTAAATACTCTGGTAAGTTCCAAAGGTATAGACTGGAAATATGCTATAAGGATCCATTATCAGTGTTCATTCTGTGTTAAAGATTAGTGCTTAAAGTCTCAAGTTAAATCAGGGTCTTGGAAGTCCCTGAGGACACTCTTCTATTCCCTACCAGAGTAGAAGAGGGTTTTAAAAGGCCAAGACTCCTGTAGAGGGTCTTCGTCTTCTTGCTCAGCTCTGGGGTCCAAACAGGAAGCAAGAAGGCGTCTAGCTGGGTGGGGGTAACTGAAGGCTAGACAGGGGACTGTCTGAGCAGCTGCCTCCATTCTATTCACAGGGGTGCAGGGTGCCCAGGCCACCCCGGTTTTATTTACCTCAAAGCCACAGGGAGGTCTGGAAGCCACTCCCAGGCAGGGAGTCTCTAGCCATCTGAGGTGGGCGAGGACAGCCCCCACCTCCCCTGGGCAGGCACTTTCAGAGATGGGGCTGACTGGCTCAGTTCTCCAGGGTGGTCAGCCTGTAATTTCAAGATTTACTGGTCTCAGGGAGATAGCCAGCCACAAATGGGCAACAAGGGTAATTACAAGAGGCCACTGGGCTAATCCTTGGTTACAAATGTTAGCTAGAAGGTAAATAAGCTTCATGCAAGCATTTCCTGAGCTGTAGGGCCCCTGGCCCTCTTTGCTTTATTTTCTTCTTAAAGGAGACAGTATGAGAGAGAGGGCAAAAGAGAGAAGAGAGGAGGAGGGAGGGAGAGAGACAGGGAAAGAGGGAGTGAGACTGATTTTTATTTAATTTCATGTGGCCACTAGGAATTAAAGTCTTTGAAGTCCAAATTATTTTAATGCCTCTTTCATATTTGGAATTGTTCATGAGAAATGACATCACATCCCCGCCTTCTGTGGCCAAAGTTGGTCTGTTCTGAAAAAGGGTGGGGTGAAGAAGTGTCTTAAAAATGAGCAAAGGAAACTTCTGTAACTTCTGCTTTCCTCAGAAGGAAATAAGAGCTATCCTCCAAACCAAGCCCCAGTGCTGAGTGAAATCAGTAGGATGTGAAGGGTCTTCTAGGTTGCCTGTGGCCTTTATGGGACCACTTGCCCTCCTGGGACTGCCCTCTGGAGCCACTCAAAGTCCTTTGGGAGAGCCCAGAAGGATGTGGACTATAGATATGACCTTAGAGGAAGAGGGCAGCATCAAGCTGGTTTTTTTTTTTTTTCCTTTCAATGTTCATGTGGGTTATAAAGATTAGAATCTTCTGATAGATTCTTGAGAGTAACATGACATAGCATTTCCCCAGACCAATTCACACCATAACGGGTCAGTGGGAAGTGGCCTCATGTATCAGGCAGCCCCCATTGATGTCCTCCAGAAGGCTTATCACTTTATAAGGCTTTATAGCTTCGAGGCTAGTCCCAAAAGATCCACCTCATGACCCTTGGCACAAAGCTAAGGGAGCCTCTGCACAGAGCTCAGGTACCCCATTCACTTCCTTAGATTCAGGAGCCTCAGGAGGAGAGTTGCCTGTGTCTCCTGTTTCAGTAACCTTGGCAGGCTATTGGTTGAAATGCCAGGATTCTACTCCTCCCAAGAGAGCTTGATTGTCACAACCAACTGCTGTGATACAATGCGCCTCCCACACATCTATCCTAACCTGGAGCAGAGCAAGCACACAGAAGGGAGGGAAATATTCCTGGGAGTTCTCATCTCTCCAAAGCTTGAGAGGACCCACTGGAGGGTGGAAAAACCCTGTCAAAGACCTTATGCATGCTTTTCTTTTCTGTTGTCCAAGTGAGTGGGCTCTAAAGTAGTGGGGGACCCTTCTGTGCGGCTTAGTTTTATGTCAACTTCATACAAGCTAAAGTCATGAGAAAAGGCAACTTCAATTAAGAAAAATGCCTCCATAAGATGGGATTGTAGGCAAGTCTGTAGGGCATTTTCTTTATTAGTGATTGAGGGAGAAGAGCCCAGCCTACTGTGGGTGGTGTCATCCCTGAGCTGGTGGTAGCCTAGGTTCTATTAGAGAGCAGGCTGAGCAATCTGTGAAGAACAAGTAACATTCTGCCATGGTTTCTGCATTAACTCCTGTCTCCAGTTTCCTGCCTTATTTGAGTTCCTGTCCTGACTTCCTTTGATGATGAACAGTAATATGGAAGTGTAAGCCAAATAAACCCTTTCCTTCTCAAGTTTCTTTGCCTATGGTTTTTCATTACAACAATAGTAACCCTAACTAAGAAGGAAGTTGGTACCAGGAGTGGGGTGTTGATGTAAGGGACCTGACCATGTGATTTTGGGAGGATTGCAGAAGGACTTTGGAACTTTGGCTAGAAAAGCCATTGAGTATTGAGAACCTAGTGGGTGATTCTATAGAAGCTGGGAAATAATGTTGAGGCCAGTGCAGGCAATGGAAACCAGACTTGTGAAGTTTCATAAGAAAGTTTAAAGACTATAAGGGCACTTTGCTATTTTGAATTAAGGCTCTGTGGTTCTGGATAGCTAGGACTGAAGAATCAGCTGTGATTAACAAGATATAAGAATTACCAAAGTGAAATATTTGCTTTGCTTAATATTCAGTGCTGGAGCTGAGATGTTATCTGTGATTAAGAAGAGACAAGTATCATGGAATTGAAATCTTTTGGGAAGTATTTCCTCAGAGTCAGCACACAGAAGCTGTGTTCCAGATGTGGCCAAGGTTGTACCTTGAACTGGTAGCCAAACTGTAATGTATAAGAGTCACTCAGGTGGTGCTGGTTTGGACAGTGTGAAGGGGCTATGGACAGCAGCTGAGGCTTGGCACAGTATGATAGGGATGGAGTCTCTGAGGAGAGCCCAGAAGAGACTATTGGTGAAAGCGCAGCCCAGAATGGTATTACCATCTCCAAAATGCTAGCAGCAGAAGACCCTAGCATTTTGGAGATGGTAATACCATGTGTTGACCACCAAGAACAGCAGCAGTGGAATAGAGTCAGCCAGAGCCTGGAAAACAAGCTGTGTGCTGCAGAGGACAGAGCTAGAGAAGTGACTCAGGTACTTTGGAGGAGCCCAGAGGATGAATGAATTCTAGATAATTGGACCTTAAGTAATTTACACTGGAGTTTGGCTTTGCTTTGTTTAGATGGTGACTATGCCCTTAAGTAAGAAAGTATTTAATTTATTATGGATTTGATAGGAGCTCACAAATGAGAGACTTTGGATTTTCAAAGAAACTTGGTTTCTAAGTGTTTAAATTTGTAAAGACTGCAGGACTTTTTAAGTCTATAAAGTGTTTCATACTGTGATACTGACGTTAATATGTGACTTTGGGAATGAGTAGAAACGAAGGTTATAGCTTAACAGTTCTATTTGTCAAGTTGGCAAGATGTTGATTGTACTGGTTAGTTTTGTGTCAATCTGACACAAGCTACATTCAGCTGAGAGGAGGAACCCCAATTTAAAAAAATGCCTCAAGAATATGGGACTGTAGGCGAGCCTGAAGGGCATTTTCTTAAGTGATTGGTGGGGGAGGAGCCAACCCATTGTGGGTGGGACAATGTCCTGTGGTGTATAAGTAAGCAGGCTGAGTGAACCCTGAAAACCAAGCCAGTGAGCAACATTTGTCTCTGGTCGTGTTCCTGCCCTGACTTCCCCTGATGATAGACTATCAATTGTAAGATGAAATAAACCATTTCCCCAACAAGATGCTTTTGTCCTGGTGTTTTAGCATAGCAATAGACAGCAAACTAGGACATGTGGTGCCCTACTTTCATTTATGTTGCTATGACAGAATTTCTTGATAAAAGACAATTCACAGGAAAGAGGTTTACAATTCTAAGCTACAGCCTATCGCTGTGAGGAAGTTTAGACAGGAACTTGAAGCAGCTAGTCAAGAGTCAAGAGCAGAGATTGCACGTAAGCTTACTATTGAATTAATCTGTTCCTCTATTACACAGTCTAAGAACCAAACCCAAGGAACGGTGCTGGCCACAGTATGCTGGGTTTTCTCACATCAATTAATCCAATCAAAATAATTCCTCATAGGCATGCTCACAGGCCTACATGATTTAGCCAGTCCCTCTCTGAGATTCCCTTCCCAGGTGATCCTAGACTGTGTCAAGCTGACACTTAAACCCTCACATTATGGACTGTCCCCAAGACCAAGACACTCAGATTTTCTGGGGCAGAGAGTAAGGACACTCATTCCAGGGTAAGTGGATCTGAGTGCAAATGTCCACCCAGGTATTTATCAGCTGAGAGACTTCAATAAAACAGTGTGAGCTCTCTGTGCCCTGATTTTACTATGTGCTACATGAGACCAAGGTCAGCTCTTACTTGGACACTGAGGGGATTACAGGAGATGGAGAAAAAATAAACTTCTAGCATGTTGCCTGGTGGCTTCTAGTATTGAATAAAAACTGGCTGGAAGTGGTTTGAACAAGTGGGAATTCTGTTGCCCGTACTGCTAAACACTGGAAGTTTCCTTCATAGATGTGCCCTGTTGGATAGGGCTTCATAAACAGAGTTACTAACAACACAAGATCAATAGGCAAATTTCACTTGGAGCCCTGACAAACCCTGAACTCCAAACCCACTTGTTAGCAACTAAAATTGAGTTACTTGATTCTTAATCTCCTCCTTTCTCCAATTTTTGCTACTATTTATTAATCACTATTTGTCAATATTTTAAAAGTTAACTTTAATATATAGTATCCAATTTAATTCCAGAATAAACCTTATGAAGTTATGACCAACTGTGGGGAGAGTTAAGTACATCCTGGGTTTAAATCACCTCTCTATGCCTCAGTTTCCCTGTTGATAAAACAAATCCAGTAATAATTCCTGCCCTTGAGGTTTCAGTGGTATTAAGTAATATAAGCTAAGAATTCTATTGTGCTTGGTTCACAGAAATATTTCTATAATGATTACAAGTGAGAGGTCATGTTTAGTGCTAAAAGCTGCACAGCTGGTGACTCAAGACCCTCCCAGGTTTTGGAACTGCTTTATTTGCAAGTATTTCTCTCACCATACAATGCCCTGGACTGGCTAAGAGAAAGTCATGTTGGATTCTAAAGATTCAGCAGCCTGGCCATGTGGGTGGTCAGGGCTGGAGCCGTTGCTACTTATGGCAGCTGCCACTCTATAGGATTTAAGGCAGCCAGCAGCCTTCCTAGGCTCTTCTGCAGCTCTGCTTTCTTGTTTTATGCCCGCTTGGTTCCTCCCTGCAGCCTCCCACCCACTCTGATGGCCACCATTTGGCCAGGCTGCAGTTACCTCTGAGCTGTCCATGTCAGGGTGGGGCTTCTGAGATAGTGTGTCTGGTGCTTTATGGAGAGAGACGGGGTCCAAAGCCAACACTAGTTCCAAGTGGGTAGAATAGTATCAACTCTCTAGGTGTCAATTGGTTGGGGCTACAGGCTGTACCTAAAAAAGATCTGAGCTAGAATTTGGGTCAGTGACAGCAAGAGTTTTATCTGAGCTACTGAAAATGGACATGACTGATCCAGAAAGGATATCAGGAGGAGGAAGAGTCCTAAGGGCTATTCTGGAGAATGGCTGTTACTAAACTCCTGGGCCTGGTAGTGCAGGCTTATGATCCTAGCTGCTGAGCAGGCTAACGCAGGAGTATCCCACATTCAAAACCTGTTTGGGATCCAGAGGATCAGGCTCAGTTCTCAGCAAATGCAAATGCAAACATGAACAATCCTCTAGTAGTTACCAGTTCACAGCACAAATGTCCAGTACTCATTCTCTCATCTCCCTGTACTTACTTGGGGCCAGAGATGACACACATGACTTTCTTCTTTGTTTTATTATATTCTACCCAGGTTCTTTAGGATAAAAGCTTATTTCATAAAATTAAGAGTGAGAATGAAAACCTCCATCGACTGAACATTCATGGAGTACTCAGTACTTCCACCTACAGCATCATGGGTAACCCTGAGGAGTGGTGCTAAGGCTCACATTTCATAATGCAGACACCAGGGCCCAGAGAAGTTGGGTAATCACCCCAGGTCTGATAGGCTGTGAACAGCAGAGTGATTTTCACTATACAGAACTCAAAGCACAGTGATGGCGGCACAAGCTTGGCTCCTCCACTGCTGGAAGACCATCATTCTGAAAACTAGCTGACACACCCAGTGTGTCAGCGGGAGACTGGCTGGAGCTGAACTGAGCACTAGAGGAGACTCAGTTTTCACTCTCAAGAGTTTTCAGTTCAGTTATGGTGCTCACAACAGCGGGTTCTGTGTTACCCAATGTAACAAATGGGTTAGATCTGGAGAGCCGATTTCTCTGATGACCGTTTTCTGTTTTGTATATTTAGACTCAAAGTGGAGAGATGACTCAGAGGTCATGGGTACCTGCTGCTCTTGAAGCTTCATTTCTTGTCAACCCTGAAGGGCTCTGTCTCAGGCGTCGCCTCGGTGGACATGCTCATCGTTGGCAGTGCATTCTGTTCCACAGCCTCCACTGCGGAAAGTTGACTAAGACTTTTAGTCCCTCCCTTTCCCCCTCCCTCCTTTTCCTTCCTCCTTCCTTCTCTCCTCTTCTCTCTCCCTCTCTCCCTACCTACTTCTGCTCCTTCCTTTCTTCTATCTATTTTTTCTGAGTGGAGAACAGGCTGGCTAAAAATATATGATCCCCCTGCCTCTGTCTCCCAAGTGCTGGGACCAGAGACATTTGCCACCAAGCAAGGCTCTGCAGTTCTGTCGACAGTTGGGCCTCTCTCTGGAATCTTCTCTTGTGTGGCTAACACTACTTGTTGTCTGTACTTGATTTATGAACATTTCACATCCATCATATCTGAGAGTGGACTCAAGGATTTCCCCCCAAGAGCTCTCCAGTCACTTCCATTGATGGTGCATGTATTTCTGAGTCCATGAGGCTGATCATGTACTCACCCTGACATCCTCCTCTTCATACTCTTCATCTCACCTGTCAACAATCCTGTCAACTCTACCATGCTGTCTTTCGAGTCTAGTCTCTTCTCAACTTCTCCATGTCCAAGTCAGAAACTCAACTTTCACCTGGATTGCTACAGAAGCATCCATCTAGCCGGTCATCCTTTGTCTGTTCTCTGTATCCAATGACCCTTTCAAAAGCCCAGGTCAGGTGACTCAAAGTCTATGATGCAGACTCTCCAATCCCATGTGTGAATCGGTAATTTGTTAATCTGCTCTAAACTCCCCAGGGGGTACATGTGTGCTTCTTTCTACTGCCCCAATGTTGTGGATTCGTGAATGAAAGACTTCCATGTTGCTAATGCATCCCCTTGGATACTCCTGAAATGTTACTAAAATCTACATTCCATCTTTGCTATCCCAGACCCAGTTGGGGGAGGGGCCCCTGGGGCTGCTCTTCCCCATCTCTTACATGGCTGAATGCTCTCTCTCTCCTGCAGTTTTCAAGCCTGATCCTCCGCCCCCCCCCCGCCCCCCCAGCACGGCATGGCGAATCTAAAATCTTCTCTTTCCAGTGGTTCCCTTGCCCAGGAAATCTAAAGTTCCGCTGTTCTTAGAGAGCCGACTGGCCACATTCACCCAGCCCTTTGCTCTGACTAATCCCATATCCTGCACATTCCACTGTATTTCTTCTAACGTCACCTGTTTGTTAAGGAGCAACTGACAATCAGGATTGCAGATGCCATGGCAGAAATCTACTAACCAAAGTTAATATGGAAATCCAGGGACTCAGAATAGGCAGCACAATCTTTACAAAGGACAGTGGTGGCAAATGCGAATTTACAGATTAAAATTTAGGAAATGTCACCAACCAGAGAGTGTTGCTAATGTAAGGATAGGCGTATGGGAGGGTACGGGAGGGGTGGTGTTTATCTCAACAGTCATCTTGGAGGGATTAGAATCACCTGGAAACAGTCTTCTGGGTGTGTCATTGACTATTTCCAGAAAGGTTTAACTGAAGTAGGAGGAGTAGTCCAAGTACGGTCCCAGTCTCTCTCTCCTCCTTACTGTGGATGCACTGTGACTAGATGCTACTTGCCTTGCCACCATGACTTCTCAGCACGATGGACCATAATACGCTCACAATTCCTACTATCCACACTACAGCCCTGAAGGATAAGTGTGTACTTTTCACATCATAGAAATGAGGAAATAAATGTTGAGAGGAAGGGGGTGAATGTCTGAGGTGGCATGATTCCTGTGTAGCAATTTATGGATCTGAGCTCGGGTTTGTCCTAAGTCTACACTCCTACTTTGATGAGAGACCTTGAGATGGAACATGCTGTTTTCTTTTTAATAATTGATGGGCAGGTTTCCTGAGAAAATTCTTATTGGGACAGAGGTATGTCCCTAAATTCAGGAAGCCACTAACCTATCTTTTGGTCTAGCTGTGTCCGGAACTTGAGTTCTTATGTAGGCCTTGCCTTTGGTCTTTTGTGAAGAGATGCTGTTGAGCTGGCCCTGACTGCATGAGGTTTTTTTTGATATGTGGAAATAGGCCAACTAATTTTTTTTCTTTTAGTTGGGTTTCTGCCAAACCAATTCAAGACATACATAAAACTTAAGTCTTTAGTTTCCCCACATTTCTGTTGCCCTTTCCCATGAGCAGACTTTCACCCCATTTACTGATATCTTTGATTGAATTATGGAGGTGGAAGGCTTTACAGAGCAGGCCACAGTCCATTTGACTTGGTAATTCTGTGGTTAGAGGGTCAAGTCAGCTTAGTGTGAAGTGTCCAGAGGCAGTTTTATTGTGGTTGTCTACTTGTAGAACCAGAGTGAGGAAAACTATGTCCATAATAAGAAAAAGATACCCTGGGTGCTTCCCAGCCTGTTCTGAATGCACATGACAGGCATTCAGCTCTTCCCACAGGATGCCACTGCCTCTGGGGCCCTGGTGGCCCTTGGGGAACCATGAATCTACTCAACTCCACATATATTCCTTTTGCTTTGGCTGGTTAGGTTCAAGTCAGCCATTCTATCTCCAGAAAACAGAGTTTGGGTCCTAACGGATGGTTTAGTCCATGGAGAGCTTGTCATACAAATGTAAGGACCTAAGTCTGATTTCCAGAACCCGCATAAATGCTGTGAGTGCTATAATTCTAGTTCTGAAGACAAGAGGATCCCTGGAGCTCGCTGGAGTCCAGTTTAGCTGAACTGGCAAGTTTCAGGGTCAGTGAGAAACAAACAAGCAACAAATAAACAACCCCCCCTCCTAAAACAAGATAGGTGGTCATAGAAGACACCATCGTCAACCTCTGACTTCTACATCCCTACATACACAAGTGCACTTTCATGTGTATGTACACACACACACACACACACACACACACACACAGGGTTTTCTGGGTATGTTTAACAAAGAAATACCTCTGTCATGTGGCATAGTTTTCAAGAATTGTGGTCATGGTATCACACCCCTGTAATCTTCACATGTGAAAAGCTGAAGTTGGTTGGGGGCCAGTCCTTGTCTCAAAGAAACAGGGGAGGAGAGGGAGAGAGGGGGAGGGAGGGAGGAAGGGAGGAAAGGAGGGAAAAGAGGGAGGAGGGAAGGAGAGGAGGGGAGAGAGAAAAAGGAGGAGGAAGGGAGGGAGGAAGGAAGAAAGGAAAAGGAAGGAAGGAAGGAAGGAAGGAAGGAAGGAAGGAAGGAAGGAAAAGACGGAGGGAGGGAGGGAGGGAGGGAGGGAGGGAGGGAGGGAGGGAGGGAGGGAGGGAGGAAAATGGGGTTCCATTTGGGGACAATAGTTTTGAGTTTTTCTTACTCCTCCCTCCTCCTTGCATGTCTGTCTTTTCTTTTCACTTAAGAGGCCGGGATTATTTTCCTGCTTTGATGATGCTGGCTTTGACTATGTGACTGACTTTGACAGGAGTGTGGTAGAAGCTGATTTTGGGATGTATTGCAGCAGTGCTGTGGGAAAGACAGGCTGCAGTCTGTTAAAGACTAATCGGTTTCATTCCTACTTCTTGCTTTGACAACTCAAAGAAGCAATGGTGCTTCCATGGCTCCATTAATGGTTAATCAACTTGATTGGATCTGGGATGAACTAGGAGATGCACCTTTGGGTTAGTCTGGAGGGTATTTCCTGCAGGGATTAAGTGAGCAGGGAAGACCCTCTCCAAGTGGGCAGCCTAGATGTACACATGTGTGAGAGAAAGAGTATGGCTGTTTTCTGCACATCCTAGCTCCTTGCCTGTGAGCATGTCCACTCTGCTCTTGTTTCCATCCTTTGCTGACACTGCATCCTGGCTTCTTCAGCCTTCCTCAGGCATTCTCCTGGCCCTTAGCACCAGACAAGAACTGCTGAGATGCTCACCTGCACAGATCCAGTAACTTCCGGTTCTCAGCCTCTCAGGCATGCAAACAGCCATTATTAGACTACCCAGACTGTCTTGTGTAAGCCAATTGTATTAGTTAGGGCTTGCTAATGGTATGGTTTGAGTAGTCTACCCTGTCCCTCATTGGAAATGCTGAGAATCTGGGAGTTTCTCTGTCCACCAGGCTGGAGTCTCAGTAGTCACAACCCACCACAGAAAACCTGGAAAATCCCTGGAGAGCTTTTGGTCTTCAGTCTGTGTTGGAATATCAAAGAAACTAGTTTGAATAACAGGAAAGGAATGTAGCAGCAGCAGCCACAAAGTAGAAGGACTTGCCAATGAGTGAAGGCAGACAGGCAAAAAGTTTCTTTCTCCCATACCCTTTGTCTGGGTGGCCACCAGGCCGTGTTGTCCAAATTCAGGGTGCATCTTCTCACTTCAAATAACTGGACATCCCTCCCAAGAATGCCCAGAGGTTTGGATTTTAGTTGATTCCAGATCCAGGCAAGTTGACAACCAAGATTTGCCATCACACCAATTGAATGACTCCCCTTGGTACTATCTACTTACTTTATAGGTGCTGTTGACGCTAAGCGTCTGGAGCTGACCCAAGTTCGTTCATGAGACAGCCTTCCTTATGGCATGTTGGTGATGTGAAGTGACAACCTGGGGACTAAGTTCAGTCACAAATGTGTTTTGGTTGGCTAGTGAGTAGTTTTTAGAGAAATCTGAGCCAACACTGGAAAAATATAGAGATTGTCACACGGATATCCTAATTTTTGGTATGTCCAAAAAAATCCAGAAGTCCTAGTCAATGTCATATCCCTTTGGATGAGAAGGTTATCGCCAACCTAGTTTGGTCCTCATCAGATTGGCTTTGTACATGGGTGCTAACTGCCTTATCCTAGGCTAATTTGAATTTGACACTCTTAAAAGTAAGCATGGAAATTTGAAAAATTAAAACAGTTTCTTCATAGAATAAAATAAATTGTGTAGCCAATTAAGGCCCATAAGTTTAAGAAAAAAGCCTTGATAGCATCTATGCAAAAAAATTTTTTTTTAATCTTGCTTTTTTATGGACTTCCTACAAGAAGAACTTAAACCAAAGACTCTCCAACACATGTTTTACGGAGTCTGTGATCTCAAGAGAGGAGGGAGAAAGGCTTGGTGTGAACCTTACTCTGATCAGACTCTGGAGCTGTGAACATATCACAGTACTGGGTGCCTTCTCTGCTCCCAAGCCAGTTAGCCACTGGGGAGAAGCAGGGTCAGGTAATGCTCAGGGCAAGAGTTCTCATTCAGAACTGATGGAAGCAGGCTGTGAGCTGTCAGCAGTGTTAGTGTCAGGGCTAGGTCATGATGGACAAATAGATTTAACAGAAGGGTGAGGGGGGTGTCTATGGCAGCTATGCCTACCTCTACCTGCCATGCAGCTAATGACTATTATCAGGGAACACATACACATAAAGACAGTTCCAGTTAAGCTATTATTTATTCCACAATGCAGAGATAACAATATTTTATGTATCTATCATAGAACTTTCTTTTCTTTAAACATGACAAAAGTAAGCTGAGCCCTTACCCTTTATGTTGGTTTGTATACGCTTGGCCCAGGGAGTGGCACTATTAGGAAGGAGGTGGCCTTGTTGGAGTAGGTGTGTCATTATGGGCATGGGCTCTATTTTGATGTCTGCCATTGGCCTGGGGACAGATATTTCAATACTGTACTCGAGAGTTGGCTTATACTGCTTGGGAGAGCTAACACACAAATGTGTTGTGACTCCTTGAAGTTGTAGGAAATCCAATGTGTTCCTGAATGTTTCTGATTAGTGTTCTTCATTGGAGTGAGGGGAAAGCATAAAAGGCTTTCTCTGTTGAACCACAAAATCAACTGTTAATGACTGAGTGCTGGGATCCATGCAGAGACCCTGTTTTAGCAAGACACTCAGCATGACTGCATAGACCTCAGAGATCAGACTACAGTAGGAATATCTATGCAGTGAAAATCAGAGTATTTCCCTCCTTTAGGAACCCTGCTGTAAGGTCCCTACAATCCCCACAAAGAGTGCTGGGCCAGTGACAATGCTCAGCAGGTATAGGCACTTGCCACCAAGCCTGCCAGCAACCTGAGTTTGATCCTCTAGACCCATATGACTAACACAGGTTGTCTTCTGATGTGTCATATGTGCTATGGCACACACATCCACACAAACATATCCACACACCAGATAGATAAATGTAACAACAACAATAGTAAATAGATCATTTGGTTCTGCTGGGAACCACACCATCAGCTGATCACAGGGATCAGTGACCCTGGCAGGGGCTTTGGGGTCCTCTTCTGAGCAGAGGTCTAGAGGTCTCCATAGAGCTGAATGTCTTGGGCCCAACTTAATGGGTGCCATATTGAATCTAGATTAAACTTTAGAGGTGGAATCTCCCTTCTTCTAAGATGTCCTCCCGTGGACCTCTGCTTCCTGTGTTCAGTAGGAAGAGATATTCACTTTACAAGAGAGTCCTGGGAAGACACTGGGTCTATGAAGCCATCATCTGCTATAGTCTGCCATGAACATGAGCTCCATTCAAGTGATTCCTTCCTGGAGTGCTTTTCTCAATGGCCATCGGTGATGGATAGATGCCAGTGGAATCACTCGGGGGATAACTGAGGCTGACTGAGTGTGCTGGCAAGCAAACACTTTCAGTCCCGACATATAGGAGGCAGAAGCAGACAGATCTCTGTGAGTTCAAGGCCAGCCTGGTCTACATAGTGAGCTTCAGGACAGCCAGGGCTACATAGTGAGTCCCTACTGCAAAAAAAAGGGGGGAGGAGGAGAAGGAAGAAGAGGAGGAAGAGGAAAAGGAGAAGGAGGAGGAGGAGGAAGAAGAAGAAGAAGAAGAGGACAAGGAGGAGGAGGAGGAGGAGGAGGAGGAGGAGGAGGAGGAGGGGGAGGGGGAAAAGGAAAATAAAACCACTGAGGACTGTGTGGCTCCTGGGGGTCTTAGAGTTAATTCTTTCAGTTGGAAATGACTTTTGCAGTTAAGACTTCTTTCCTTGCTTAAAGAAGAAAGAAAGAGAGGAAGGAAGGAAGGAAGGAAGGAAGGAAGGAAGGAAGGAAGGAAGGACGGAAGAAAGAAAGAAAGAAAGAAAGAAAGAAAGAAAGAAAGAAAGAAAGAAAGAAAGAAAGGCCAACCCAAGGGTCTCTGCCCGTTGAAAGGAAAAGAGAGAGCTACCTTAATCATAGTCTCATCCGTCGAAACCTTGCCACTCACAGCCTCATATTACTGTTTTTTAACCCGAGAAGCAGGCTCTTGCTTATTTGTTTTTGTTTTGTTTTTGTTTTGTTTTAAATCCAGACTCAGTATTTAGCAGGGTAATGGGATTTATGGTTGTGTTTACATCCGTCTCCGTGGCGATCCACCATAAAAGATCAGTTGCCGGGCAACTTGGCATTGTGGCGTGGCAGTGGAGGGCGGAATTTTTTTGTCCCTCTGAAGCGAGGGCTTAAGGAATAATGAAAACTTTTGCTCATATGTCTCATGAATGCTCCTATTTTCAAGGTCAACCAAACTTTTTTTTTTCTTTCAGGAAAGACAAGTGCACTTTTCTTCAAGCGATACACCGTAAAATGTTTCCACAAGATTATCCCATTTGTGAGCAGCAGCCGGCAGGCTCTGGGTAATTTCATCTTCTCCTGGCCGTTGGAAAATGAGATTTGTGAGGCTCCGAGATCGTCGGGTGGAGCGGGTCTCTTTCATTTGCTGACGTTCTCTGTACTCATTAGCAAACGCTTTTTTCTTTGTCTTAATGAGCTGCTTCACACTATGAATCACTTCTCATCTCAGTAACCAGTTTCGTTTCAGTTTGTAGTTGGCTTGCCATGATCTCTTTGATGATGGGGTTGGTGGGAGCAGGGAGGCCTGGAAGGCATAAAACCGGACCCCAATTTTCCTCTGAGGTTCCTTATTGATTATAGGCATTTCCACAAGTGATCAAAGGGCCTATTTTAATACATGCAAATGCCCTTACCTGGCCTCTTACTCAACATGGACACACAGGAAGGGGTGAGAAGCTGAGTCACACAGATCTGAATGGGCACAGCTAGGGCACACAGGGATGGTGATGATGAACAGGGTCTAAGTGGACAGCCACGATCTGTTTTCTATGTATTATCTTCCTTAATTCTTGTAATAATGCTTAGGCCATGTCATCAGCTGGGGGAAGCTTCTAGCCTGGTGCACACAGAGAAAAGGTAACAAGGAGACATGCATGTTCGAGCATGTATGTGCGCGCACACACACAAATTAAGAAGTCAATAAATAAAAATTTTGATCTAAATTTGGTTGAATCCATGGATGCTCAGGGCCCAATTATACTTGACTTTTTTCTCTATAAGGCTATGTGGAAGGGACATGGTTTCTAGTATGACTGGTCCCTGAGACATCTTTAAAAAAAAAAAAAAAACCTGGTGAAAAAGACAAGCCATCAGTGGATAGCTCACTTTATTTGAGGCCAAAGATATACAAAAACACTCTGAAGTTCCTGTGGGCTACTTGTCTGTGAGTATACATACACACAGCAGGTCTGGAAGGGCTTATTGATTACCTATAGTACTTCAGAAGGTGGGATTGGAGTTGAGACCTAAGACTAAAGCCAATTGTTATTATTTTTTATTTGGGGTACAGAGAACCAAGGGCCTCAGGCATGCTAGGCACAGAATCACATCTATCTATCTATCTATCTATCTATCTATCTATCATCTATCAATCTATCATTTATCTATCTATCATCTATCATCTACTATCTATCCATCTATCATCTAACAATCACCTATAATTTATTTACCTATCAACAATCATTTTATCATTTATCAATCATCTATCATTTATTTATCTGTCATCTATTGTCTATTATCTATCCATCTATCATTTATCTGTCATCTATTTATCATTTATCTATCATCTGTCTATTATCTATCTATCTATCTATCTATCTATCTATCTACCTATCTATCTACCTATCTAATCTATCTTTCCCTACCCAAGTCTTGTATAGCCCAGGATTTACTCAAACTCCCTGTGTAATTAATGATGATGTTAAGCTTCCCCTCCTACTGCCTCCGCATACTAATGACCACTGACCTAGTTTTATGTGGTGCAGGCTTTGAACTCAGGGCTTTGTGCATGGTTGGCAAACACTAAGCTACAGCTTACCTACAGCTGAGCTACACAACCTCATCCCTGGGAAAGTTTTCCCTTCTTTCATTCTCTTTTTGGTCTAACACTTAAAACAACAACAACAAAAGAAACAGCATTCACTATGTAGCCTAGGTTAGCCCCAGCCTCAAACTTGCAATCTTCCTGTCTCAGCTTCCAGGTGCCAAGACTACAGTAATATGCTTTCCCACTCCTGGTTCCGGTCTATAATA
The DNA here is from genome assembly GCF_011762505.2 of Arvicanthis niloticus. Classification (NCBI taxonomy): domain Eukaryota; kingdom Metazoa; phylum Chordata; class Mammalia; order Rodentia; family Muridae; genus Arvicanthis; species Arvicanthis niloticus. The sequence continues at coordinate 1,584,575 of NC_047665.1, read as the reverse complement.
TTTTTAAATAACACCTTGGGATTGAGGCCAGAGCCTTATGCCTGTTAGTGAGCACTTTGCAACTAAGTCTTATACCAAGCCCAGTTGGATATATCATTTTGTTTGAGATTATAATTACATCATTTCCCTTTCTTTTTTCTTCTCCAAATCTTTGAATATACCCCTCTTTGGTCTTTTAAATTCGTGTGTGTGTGTGTGTGTGTGTGTGTGTGTGTGTGTGTGTGTATTCTTAAATATAACCTGTCCTGTCTGTGTAATGTTACTTGAATCTATGCTTTCATGGCTGGTCAATTGGTATTGGATAACCAATTGGTGTGCTCCTCCCTGGTGAAGGCTATTTTTTCCACTCTTAGCGTTCCTTAGTTGCTTTGTAGTTCTTTGTGTAGGGTTGAGGCCCCATGGACTTTCTCCCCGTCCTCTTTGGCATGTCTATTATTGTTGACATTGTTCAGCTCATGTTTAGGCAGACATGTTGGTGAGATTTTATGGGTGTAACCTCCAACATTATTAGGGAACATGATCTCACAGCAAACCCCCTGTGGATGCATCATTTTTGGTGCAGTCAGTGTGAACAGTCAATGCCTGCTAGGCACTCTTCAGATGTCGTACTTGGACCTACCAGTGAGGGAGGATGCACCAGGGAGAGAGCCACACAAGTGGTCTGAGCTCCTGGCACCAAGTTTTCCAGGTGTTTCTGTGGCTGCAGGTGGGTGCATCAGCACTGTCTTAGCCCCAGGGTGACAGCAGACTTATCAGACAGTTACTCTCAGTCCTGTGAAGATAGATCTTTCTAACAAGGAATTCTTTCTCAGTTCATTAGACATGGGATTAAAGACACTGTGTTTCTCCTTTACCTTAATCTCCTATAATACCAGATAATCTCCTTGCTAAAGATTGCAGTGTCTTCTGCAGAGTTGACTCACGTCCCCGAGGCTTGGGCAGCCAAGAGCCTGCTAAGCACAGTCTGCTTGGTTTCCAAGTCTAGTGTCTGGAATGGGACCTGAGATTACTGCAGTGACCTGACTTTAGTAAAGTTTCATCTTGTTCTCCTATGATGTAAAGCCTGTCTTCACGATAAGGCCAAACCCCACAGCCAGGACTTCTTGTTGGGCATTAAAGTCATACAATGCAGTGAAGGGTTTGACACCTTGACATGATGGTGTGTTTGAGGAGGATTTGTTTGATTGAAGATATGGTCTGTGCTAAAATAATTACGTTTTTATATATTGGTGAAGAGCCAGTCAGACCTAAGAAAAATCCCCATTTCTTGGTGGCCTTCCTTTATGAGGCAGCTAGGTGTAGGAATGAACATGCACCTTCTGGGGCAGGATGGTGTGAGTTCAAATGCCTGTTCTGTCTCTTGCTAGCAGTGTGACCTTGGACAAACCTGTCACTAACCTGAGAACCCTTTCCTCACCAGGAAAGCCAATCTGAAATGACCTCTTCTGGTTTCTTGAAGCTCATATGTAACTCATCTGGTACATATAGGTTAGGTATTCAATAAAAAGAAAGCTGCTATTTAATTATCAACAATGTCAATTCCTCAGTATTCACAGCTTACTCGTGACATAAATACACCTGCAAGATGGCATTGTTACATAAGGGAATTGACAGCTTTTGTTTTGTTTTTTAAAATTTTTGCTTATGTGTGTATTTCTGTGTATGCATATACCACATGTGTAGATTCCCACAGAAACCAGAAGTGGGTGTTGAATCACCTAGAGTTGGAGTTATAGGTGGTTGTGGGGATCAAACTCAGATCCTCTGGAAAACCATCAAGGACTTTTATCTACTGAGCCATCTCTCTGGCCCTGCTCATACTCTTCCGTGGAAGCTCTTTTAAAGATTTTTAAACTTTGAAGCATTCTCTCTGACTCTTGTGCTATGCTGGCTTAATCAAAGGCACTTAGGTAAATTACACATGACCTAGGCCTAAGTGCAGGATAGAGGCTCTGAGGTTGTATATCTGCCACCCTCCATCTCTGGAAAAGAACCCTTGTTTTGGAAACAAACTCCTCCACATCAAGGAAAGCACTCAGGGTTCTCCTGCTTAAACTGCAGGTGTGTGGTGTTCTCAAGGATGCACTTCAGACAGGAAAGGAACTGCTCCGGCCAGCAGGTGGTCCCAGACCCTTTGGAGTCTCTAAATCCATCCTGACATTAGCTTTTAACAAAACAAAAACAAAACTTTAATTGACAGATAAAAGTGGTGTGTGTTCACTCATGCATACATCCTGATATTCTGAGGTGTGTATACACTGAAGCCAGGTTAAATTGAACTAATTTACATATGTGGCACTTCACACTTTTTGTTTTCTGGCTTGACCTCTCTGCCCCTGGTACTCTCCCCACCCCTCTACCTCCACTGTCCTTTCCCCTTTGCTCATTTCCCCTTCCCCCTCCTCTTCAAGCCACACCCCCTTCTCATGGACCCACTCCTAGAGTCTCCTCTCTGTTCACTCCCCCAGCATGCTGCTCAGTGCTTCTGAGTCTGGGTTAACTCACACAGTGTCATACTTTCCAGTTCTATCCATTCTCCTGCAGCTTTAACCTCAGTTTTCCTACAGCTGAATAAATTCTGTTGTGTAATATATTGTGTTTCCATGCATTCATTTGGGTTTTGTTTGTTTGTCTGCTTGTTTTTGTTTTGTTTTGTTTTGTTTTTAGACAGAGTCTTACCACATAAACTTGGCTGGTCAGAAACTTTCTATGTAGATTCTGACCTGAAACTCACAGAGCTCCGCCTGCCCCTAGTCCTGAGTGCTAGGGCCTGGTGTATGTCACCAGAATGCCAGATCCATCCATTGATGGTTATCTATGGCAATTCCCTTTCCTTGCTGTTGTGGGTAGAGCAGCATTGAAAAAGGTTGGGCATGTATCTCTGTAATATAATAAGGCACCCTTGGGTAAGTGTCCAGTGGTGGCATAGCTGGGTCCTAGAGTAGTTCTATTTTTGTTTTGTTTTTTTTTTTGTTTGTTTGTTTGTTTGAGGAAACTCTAGACCAGTGGTTCTCAATCTTCCTAATGTTGTGACCCTTTAATACAGTTCTCGTTGTAGTGACCCTCACCAAAAACTGTTTTGTTGCTACTTCACTCCTGTAATTTTGCTACTGTTATAACTCATAATGTAAATATCTGTTTTTTGATGGTCTTAGGCAACCCCTGTGAAAGGGATGTTCAACTCCCAAGGGATCATGATCCACAGGTTGAGAACCACTGCTGTAGAATGACTTCCACAGGTTATACCAGTTTATACTCCCACAAAGTAGTAAATAAAGGTTCCTCTTTCCATGAACACCTTAGTCAGCATTTGCTGTCATGTTTTCTTGAGCCATTCTGACTTGAGTGAGATCGTGTTTCAGAGTAGCTTCAATTTGCATTTATCTGGTAGCTAAGGATGTTGGACATCTTTCTTTCTTTCTTTCTTTCTTTCTTTCTTTCTTTCTTTCTTTCTTTTCCCCCTTCCCTTCTCTCTCTTGCTCCAGCCCCACTTGTTCTGGGCCCCACTCGCTCTGGGCCCTCCACCCTCTCGCTCTGCTCACTCTGGCCCAAAGTACACTGTAGCTGTCTTCAGACACCCATATGAGGGCATCAGATCTCATTATGGATGGTTCTGAGCCACCATGTGGTTGCTGGGATATGAACTCATGACCTCCTGACAAGCAGTCGGTGCTCTTAACCACTGAGCCATCTCACCAGCCTGGATGTTGGACATTTTTTAAAAAAATATTTATTGGCCATTTTTATTTCACATCTGAACTGCCTGCTCACTCACGCCACTGGCTCATTACTGGCAACTTTTAGCTTTTTAATTTTTTAAAATTAGGTTTAAAAATTATTATGTGTGTTTGATATGTGTGGTGTGTGTGGGTTTGTGGAGATTGTGTGTGTGTGTGTGTGTGTGCGCGCGCGCCATGGTGCATGTGTGGAGGTCAGAGGACACCTTGTAGGATTGCTTTTCTTACATCTTAAAGTAGAGTCTAGGGATTAATAATCAGTATTGTGTATGCAAGTAGGTTTACCTGCTGAGCCATCTGGTCGACCAGAGACATTTCTCCTTGCCATTCTCTAAATACAACTGTTTCCCTAGCACTTAGGCCATATAACTTCTTGTAAACAATCAAATTATTTTACTTAATATAGATAGGAACATGTTTGAAGGCTATATGCAAATATAACACTCTATGTGAAATATTTGAGTATGCTGGAGGAGGAAAGCAAAGACACTATGCTCATATGGTTGTGCTCCAGAGACCACACCTCCTCACACCCTTGTGATGGTGACAGCAAGACCGAAAAATGAAAGTGTCTGAACCCCACAGTCCAGCCAGAACAATAGGCAAAGGGAAAGCAAAAGCCTGGAGGGCAGGCTTTTGGAGTCAGCTGGGCTCCTCTGAAGTTGTGTAGGCAGTTTGGATGGAGTGGCCTATGTACAGTGAGGTGCTCAGGCTCCCCAGAAAGTGAGTTTACTGCTAAGAATCCTTTTCAGGTGATGGGAAAACTATGTTGGGTTTCCTCTGCTTTACTCCTGAGGCATGCACTGGGGTAGAGCAATCGAGGCCTCTTACTGAAGGCCTGTTAGTGGATGCCTGGGGTCAAGGTGACTTCAAGTTCCTCCTGGAGAAAGACCCCAGGGTGAGTGTCCATCACTACAGTAGCAAGCGGGCATCATGCTGATTCCATTCCATCCCAAGGCAGATATGTTCTTCTTGTGTGTGTGTGTGTGTGTGTGTGTGTGTGTGTGTGTGTGTGTGTGTGTGTTTAGGATTCTGGTTTTATTTTAATTATTTTGGGACAATGTCTTGTATACCCCAGGTTAGCCAGGAATGGCCAAAGCTAACCTTGAGTTCCTAAAGTATCCACTTCTACCTTTCTAGTGCTGGGGTTACAGGTGTCTGACTCTTGCAGTTTCTTTTCTGTGGCTATGATAAAACATTTCAGCTAAAAGCAGCTTATCAGAGGAAATGGTTTATTTGACTTATACATCTAGGCCACAGGGTGGGAGCTACAGAGGAATGCTGCTTTGTGGTTCATAGGCCTATGTTCAGTTAATTTCCTTATATAGCCCAGCACCACCTGCCCAGGGAATAATGCACACACAGTGGATTGGATCCTCTGTATCCGTTAGCAGTCAAGACATTCTCCCCAAGAAATACTCAAGGAAGATCTGACTAGGGCAGTGCCTTAACTGAGACTCCCCTCTGTAGCAGGATAATTTCCTGCTACTGCTACACTGTATATGCAGTGGAGCTCTGTGATTGAGCAGTATGAAAGGTAGGCTGAGTGAGGAGTTGGGAGGAGAGAAGGAGAGGAAGAAAGGAGGCTAGCAACCATGGAGGAGGACAGATGGTTCGAGAGCATCCTGGGTAGCTACTTATCAAAAGGTTAGATGTTGGGTAACTGGGCATCTTGTTAATAGGAAATTTCCAAATGTATAAATCCTTTGGATAATCTTTAAGCATTAAGAGTCTCATTTATACTGGGTACCTCTGGCGTAGCAGGAATGGCCTGGGCTCAGCTGAGCATTGTGGACAGCGTGGTGGATTGGCAGAGCCATCCGCTACGCTGGCGACTCGTGGGTGCCAGGGCCGACACTTCTAGTTAGCTGGAGCCCCCATTAGAGCCGAGGAGCAGTGGGAACATGGTGGCTGCCTGGGAACAAGCTTGATGGGGCGCCGATTTCTAAAAACCTCCTGTTACACTCCTCAAGCCACAAGGTGACTCTAGGGTTTGTGTAGTTGACAGTTAAAGATAATGAGGACAGCCAACATGCTTGGCTTATAATTAAAAAAAAAAATCATAGATGTGGGGGTGGGGGGGGGACGACATGGTATAGAGATCTTGGGTCTCCAGCCAAATTTTTGACTTCTCTTTGGCAGCATCCAGTTTTTGAATCCTCGGTGGCTCATGAACTCATGGCGTATCTCTACTCAGGAACAGTGGCTCTTTGAAAGTGAGTGTTGAACTTGAGAATCAACCGTGACACCAGTGGGCCTATCTCAGCAGCAAGGAATTAGAGGAAGGCAAACCCAACAAGTTCAGAACTTCAACTGGAGTTATGCTGGCCTTGTAAACGAATCCCAAAACCTTGGGTGGTATGGCTTTCTTTCTGGACTGAGAGCAAACTTCTGATCATTTCTGCAACCACAGTACATTGAACCCCAGTGTTATGAGACACCGGAGAGGTAACAGTGCTGTAACGGTGACAGGCTTCCTCCAACAAGGCCACACCTACTCTAATAAGCCCAAACCTTCTAATTCCTCTTGAGGAATGCCAAGACCTAGTGACCAAGCATTCAAATATGTGAGCCTATGGGAGCCATTCTTACTCAAACTACTGCAAAGAGACTTTTAAACATTCAAGTGTGATTCTAAAAAGAATGGGTACATGTGATGGGGCTTAAGGGGGAGAGGTCTGCGCCAGAGTCGCTACAGTTTGAATTCTGTAAGAGTTAGGAAGTTGAGTGTTCCCCAAAAGCCTGTGTCCCAAGCATGGTGCCATTTGGTAGTAGAATCTTTATAAAATGAGTGTGCAAGGAAGAAGTTGAGTCATTACGGGTGTGCCCTTGGAGACAATATTAGAAACACAGTACCCTTCATTCTTTTGCTTCCTAATGAAGAAGCATCCTTTGTCATATGCAACTACCACAGTGCACTGTGCCACCAAAGGCCAAAGTCACAGCCCAGTGTCATGGACTGAAATAGCTAAAACAGAGTCCAAACCTTCTTACCTTTTAAGTTGGTTGCTTCAGGAGCCTTATCATAGTGACAGAAATCTAATTATCACCAGCTCTTGTTATACAGATGACCTGGAGAGAAGGCTTGCGGAAGTGAGCCCTGGTCATCCAGAATTAAGAGGTTGTAAAATACAGGGGAGACACTCAGGGCATGTTTTCTGCTCTCCTGGAAATGGGTTTGTGAAGAGAGAGCTACAGCTTATTGCTACAGAGAGCGAAACTATCTAACAATCAGTCCATAGACAGGGGTTCCTGCTAGTTGGGCCCATTTCAGCAGACCCTGGCTTATTTCTCTGGGAAGTAAGTGCTGAGCAAACGTGAGCTCATTGTTGTTATTAATTTACCCTGTCTTATTTCAGAGCACTTTGAGATTTGAGGGGGAAACAGGGAGGGAAAAATATATGATCAACTTCTAAAAGTTTGAGACTGATAAGTTTTAGATTTAAGCTTGATAATATTTTAGTAACTTGAGACCAAAGTTCATGGATGTTTAAGTGAATACACCATCAAAACCTACACTTTGAAACATCTGAAGAACAGAAGGAAATCTAAATACCCCAGTACTTTTTCGTTTACTGTAGCTAAATAAAATTACTTGATTATCAAATGACAATTGCTGTGGTCTACAGGCACCCTGAGATTCTACAAGAGCTTGAGGGGTGAAAGAGATGCCTAAGATGTTCTCTGTAGATGAGAGGACATCTGTCTGGGAAATCTCTGACTTTGAGACTACTTTGGCTCCTTCTAACCTCTTTCACTCCTTCCTGTTTTCTTGCAAAATTGTGTGCTGTGATCCCAGTGCCGAATCCTAGCATGCACTAAGCACTCAGAATGTACTTGTTATAAATATGCTTACTGGTCAAAAGGCAGTTGACCAAATGAGCAGATGAATAAGTGCAACGAAGCTCTGTCCTTCAGCTTAAAGCCTCCGTGGGATGGACAATCAAGTATCCACACAGATAATTTAAAACATCCAGTTGAGTCATCATAGGCAGTGAGTGCCCTTGCATGTTCAATGATGGCTGCCGGGTCTCAATCTGGAGGGTGTAAGGTTATGTGTTGTCTTTTGGCGTTGGTGAACCTTCTGTTTATGAGTGGTGCTCTGTGCAGTCTGGAGAAGGATATCTAGTAGGCATATCTTCTTGGTTTTGAGTGTCTTTCTCATAAGAATATAACAAGCAAAATATTAAGTAGCAAATCGGATAGACCAAAGCAATAGAGACATGGAGAGGCATCATCACGTTGGGCACTCATGACATCTGAGAGACACCGGAGCGAAGCCTCATGGGGGAGCAAACAAAGGGAACATCATCACGTTAAGGGCTTTAAATACTCAGCAGAAGGTGATTGGGAGATGTCAAAATGGCCAGTGAGTAAAGGCATTTGTCACCAAGTCCAACCACCTGAGTTTGATATGCAGGACCCACATGGTAGAAACAAAGAACTAACTCACATAGATTGTCCTCTGACCAGCACAAGAGACCCCCATAGACAAACATCTTATTTTTAAAGAAACCACTTTCTTTGTAAGAAAGAAGAAGGATGGAATAAATGAAAGAAAGAAAGAAGAAAGAAAGAAAGAAGAGAGAGAGAGAGGTAGAAGAGGAAGAGGAGGAGAAGGAGGGAGGGGAGGAGAAAGAAGAGGAGAGTGTGGTATCAACTTGATTACATCTGGAATGAACTACAATCCAGAAATGGAGGCACACCTGTGATCCAGATCTTGAGGCTGGAAGAACAGACTTTTGACCTGGATCAGTAAAGCCCTTGCAAACATGAAGACCTGAACCTGGGGTCTTTAGAATCCATGGAAAAGCTAGGAGCAGAGGCTTGAGCTTGATGGGTAGCTAACCTGGCCTTCAAGGTGAAGTTCCAGGCTACCTTGAAACTCTGAATCAAACAAATATCCTGACATCCATGAGACTCTTTTTTTTTGGGGTGTGTGTGTGAGAGAACAGGGTTTCTTGAAGTTTCTCTTTCAAACTAAAATAGGGATATAATTCATTTTGAGTCATATCTTATCCTAGCAACAAACAATTTTCACCTACCAATGCAACACCTGATTGAAGAAAGTACCCTTTTAATTGTTTATGAAAGTTTACTATATATTTATGCTTTTTGATTGATAATATTCCAGTGGCTGTTGAACTTGGCTTAGGAAAGGCTGCTTAAAAGTTGCAAATTTACACAGATATCAAAATCTAAAGTTTACATATTTTGTAGAAGAAGAAAATGATAACAACGACCATTTGTTTAAAACAAAACAAAACCTTCAAAGAAAAACAATCTGTTGCTAAAACATACAGAGTAAATCAGCTAGAACCCAAAGAGGGGACAGACCAGTATCGAGTCAATAAAAAACATCTTGTGTATTCAAAGAACAGTAGTGGTGGGATTCTGTTGGCAGAGTGTTGGATTATCCTTCATGAGGCCCCAGGCTGGACCCTTGGCACCAGTTATGGTGGTGAATGACTGTAATCCTAGAGCCCTGAAGACAGGAGTTGAAAGTCAGCCTCTGCTACATAGGGTCTTTGAAGTCAGCATGGTGACAGGAGATTCTGTTTGTCTCCTAAAAAGAGGGACGGGAGAGCTGTGTTTGGGGTGGAGTGTGGCTCAGTTGGCACAACACATATTTTGCAAACACAAGGACAAGAAGAATTTGGTCCCTAGAAATGTTTAAATTCTGGAGTGTGTAATGTCAGTTCTAGGATACAGAAAGAGGAGCGTCCCTGAGACTTGTTGGCTATACAGTTCAGCCTAGTCAGTGAGCCCAGGCCAATGAGAGACTCTGCCTCAAAGGAGGTGGATGATATTTTTTCTTTTCTTTCTTTTTTTTACTTTTTGCTCTGCAAGAGCAGCAAGATTTCTTAACGGTTGAACCATCTCTCCAGCAACATGGATGGTGTTTTTGAGGATGATACCTGAGGCCTCCTATGGCCTCCACACACAGACACACATATATGTATGCCAACACACACAAACATGCATTAAAAATACCTTGATAAGAGTGTAGATAGAATTACTATGGCACTTTAATTCTTCTAGCAATGTTTAAGTGAATAATGCAATGGATTTATTTTAAAATGTGAATATTTTAGTACTGCTTGTTTCAGAACTGTCCTTGTGTTTGGAAAATATGTGTTCTACCGACTAAGCCACACCCCACCCCAAACACACCTCTCTCTCTCCTCTTTTTTTATGAGACAGAATCTCCTGTATCCATGCTGACTTCAATGTCCCTATGATAGCCATAGCAACCATTTAAACTTACAATTAAAGTCATTCTTTTTAAAAAGAAATGCCATCCATCTTAAGAACACACTAATGATTTTTCAAATCATTTGTAGGGGTCCCATGAGCTAAAACCGTTGGAAACTGCTGCTCTTGGGGCTGAAGGGAGGTTATGGGTTTTTTTTAGGTAGGTGGAGCTTAGTCAGGAGGTGGTAGGTGTGCGATACCTTTACAGATGGAGAAAAGTGGGTGGCTGCCAGAGGGAGGGGTTCTTGCCAGCTTCCGATTCAGGAAAGCTGATATTATAGGGCCAAGCCCAGCTGCTGGCATAGTCACTAGCCCACCCATCACCATAACTTTGAACCTGTGAATGCAGCAGCTACCATAACTTTGACTGCAGCAGCTATAAGGCCTAAGTGGAAAACAGTGGGACAGAGGACCTCATCAGTTTTATGATGACCGTCTTTTCTGACTACTGGCCATTTCTATGGGCATTACTCTCTGCTCTCTTCCCCTGTTGGCTAAAGCAGAGCAGCTCTTCCACAAGTCAGCTCTATGCTGAATTATCTTGTCTTCCCCATTCCCTTCCCTTCTCCCCAACTGCAGTATTAAAGCCACACTGTGCAATGAGGACAGGATAGACTATTTGCTCCTAGTGTTCTGGGACTCAGGCCAGCATTTTCTGTCTCTGTGATCTGTGGAAGTCAACGCTACAAGACTGGAGTTGAAAAGTGAACAAGAGTAAGGCCAGAGTGGGCCGGTGGGTGAAGGTGTTTGCTGTACAAGCCCAACACCTACATAATAAGGTAGAAGCAGAGGTGGGCACCCACAATCCCAGCAGAACCACAGCAAGATGAGAGATGGAGACACCAGGTTGGCAACTCATGGGCTGGCCAGTCTAGACTACGTACCACAGTGACAGAAACAAGAGGAACCTTGGCTCAAGACAAAATGGAAGAGAGATATGACAGCTGAAAACCTGTCATCTGATCTACATGAGTGCCACAGTGTGAGTGTGACAGGAGTGTGTGTGCACATACATGAGATCTATCTATCTACCCATCTATCCATCTATCTATCCATCTGTCTGTCTACCCATCTATCCATCTATCTGACTATTTATTGATCTATCTATCCATCCATCTATCTATATATCTATCTATCTACCACCTATAACTATCACTCTATCACTGTTTCTATTTCTGTATCTCTCTATCTCCATCTATCCATCTGACTATTTATTGATCTATCTATCCATCCATCTATCTATCTATCACCTATAACTATCACTCTATCACTGTTTCTATTTCTGTATCTCTCTATCTCCATCTACATCTATATATCTATCACTCTATCACTGTATCTATCTCTGCATCTATCTATCACTGTTTCTATCTATCTGTATCTATCTATTTATCTATCACTGTATTTATCATCAATCTATTATCTATCACTGTATCTATTTATCAGTCATCTACCTATGATTGTATCTATCAATCAATCATCTATCTATCAACACATTTTTAAAAACTTAAAGAAGAAAATAGACAAGAATAAGCTCACAAAGATCACAATCAGCCAAGCATGGTACTTAAAACCTATGCCCTAGCACTCAGCAAACTGAAGCAGGAGGATAGACGTGTGAGCCTAACCTGAGCTACATGGTGAGTTCAAGGACAGGTTGAGTATATAGGGAGACCTTGGGCTGGAGCTACAGCTCAGTTGGTAGAGTGCTCACCTACCATGCACAGAATCTGGCATTTACATCTAACACTGTGGAAAACTGTATGTGGTGGTGCATGCCTACAATGTCAGCTCTTGGGAGATGGAGGCAAGAAGGTCAGGAGTTCAAGCCAAGAATGCCTATACTGCATGTTTGAAACCAAACCTGCAATACATGAATTTCTGTCTCAATTAACGAACAAATAAATGATTTGGGGGATGGGCAGTCTTTTGCGATCATGGGAAAAGGAAACCTTGGTAAAGTTAAGAGTGAGTGCCAAGTCTCGGATAGAAGACTTTCCAGTAAACTTGAAGCAAAGTCAGGCCTCCTTCTCAGCTGAGTTCACAAGTTTGTGGATGCCTTTGGAAGAAGAAAGCTTGTGCTGTAGACCTCAAAATTGTTTCTATGTGGCATGAGGAGCCACAAGGTAGGTATGATTCTCTGAGGGGTTCTACTTGCTGAAAATTCCACAACTGGAGCCTGTGTGGGGTGGGCAGGGTCTACCCGTAGAGCTTCAGAGGGGCCTCCCTTGGTTCTGTGGGGAGTCTGCCTGTGTGTGTATTTATCTTGAGATGTGTATACAGATGTGTGGGGTTTCTGGAAGGGGTCTGCACAGAATGTTTAGAGGCACAGTGGTTTAGCTCGGGTAGAAATAGTTACTTTTTCCAGCTTGTGCAGATGGACCATGCATGTGGGCTGTTAGCTCCCGCGTCGGTGCCGTGCTCTGTAAACACTGCTGTGGTCCTGGCCTGCAGGATGCTGTGTTGACGGTCATGCCTTACTGCCTAATTGGCTCTCGCTGGAGGCCATGACTGTTCCTGGTCTCTGTTACTCTGGAAGTGGGGGTGGAGTGCTCAGAGACAGCAATGGGAGACGAGCGATTTGCTTCTGTTCTTTAAAGTCCATCTATTCATTTCTCAACATAGTGGACATAAGCTAAGAGGGACCCTGCTCTCTTTTAACAGACTCCCTTTCAGTGTCTGTGGGCTTGGGAATTAAAAGAAAAGTTCAATTACTGCCAAGTCCAATAACAGAGGGACCATAAGCTCCTCATGATCTGGCCCCCCTTCTTCACAATCTTTTTCTTTTAATTAAAAATTTAAATTGTATTAACTAATTTGTGTGTGTGCATGCACGTGTATGTGTGCGTGTGTATGAGGCACAGCACTTGTGCAGGGGTCGGAGGATAATTTCTGGCACTTGGTTCACTCTCCCTCCCTTTGTGGATTCCAGGGATTGAACTCAGATAGAAGGGTTTGGCGCAGGTGTTTTTACCTCCTGAGCCATCTCACTGTCCCACGATGGCCGATGTCATTCCTTCTAGAGTTCTGTTCCTATTTCCCTTCAGGATGAACACATTCGCTTTCTGCTCCTTTCATTTTAACTGCCCAGATAGGGCTGTGCACTGTGGTTCCTGGCAGCACACGTGCACAAGGCTAAGTCAGCGTGGCCTGCTGCCAAGTGCCAGGTTCTACCACCAACAAATCACAGTCATTCCAACCCACTACAGCCCTGCTGAGACTCAGGTCTATAAATTGCACCATGACAAGTCGCCTGGGAACTTCCTCTGCTGCTGGCTGCTCCACACCCCTGCATTTCCTTTTTCCTGTTAAAAAAAAAAAAAAAAAATCCATTCCTAGCTCCAGTTTAACATATCAACACCTACTGCACACAGACATATTTTCAGAAAAATATTTTCACCTTTGAAATCCCTTTTCTGGTGTTCTTTTTCCTCCTCCATTCCTGCTTGGATGTCTCACTTGCTCCCCTGCCCCAGCAGGAAGAGTTAGTGTAAAGGCACTTCCTGCCACCCCACGCTCCACATTTGGAGAATGCACACTTTAAGAAAGAACTCCAGTGGTAGGAAGGGCCCTCCCAGAAGCCCCCAGGATGATGAAGGAAAGATGCCCCCAGGCAGGAGACTGAACTTAAGACAGAGTTCCTTTGTGCAGGTTGGGTGACTTTCTTCTCTACCACTCATTCTGTGCAACAGGAGTGTAAGGACCCAGTGCCTGGCTGTTTAATGGCCATTTCTCTCCATGATCTGAAAGGATATTTTTCTGCCTTCCCATGGACGTCAGTCCTTTGAATAAAGGCATCTGTCTCCAGAAGTCTTAGGTTAAAATCACATAAATGGACTTGGGGAGGAGCTGGAGTGAGCAGTTGTTGACTTTGCAGTTCCCCATTCATGCTAATAGCACCCCATTTCCTTTCCAGGAAATTACCTCATTGCTGTTCTGTGCATTCCAGGGAATTAGCTCACCCTTGTGCTAGACTGTCAATCAAGGTGCCCCACTCTCCCTGGCCAAGGCATTGGCGCATTACCAAAAACGGGGCTAACTGGATTCTCCCTTCTAGGCATTGCGTGTGGGAGAGGATCCAGAGGTAGGACATGCCACAATTTCCTAACCTAAGGATCACTCTACAGAGAGTCTTTGGTCCCATTCATTCCAGACAGAGGGGTGAGCAGCAGGACGATTTCTCCCAGTCTCCCAAATTAATTCTGTTCTCACCAAAAGAACAGAAAATAGAGCTCTTACCTTCCTAAACTGGTGAATGAACCATGAGGTCAAACCACAGGGTGTCCATCATCAAACTGAGGATAAGAAGTTCATCCAGAAAGCCTGACTGAATGAGCGCAGAATTGCCCAAGGAGCTCTTTCTGAACACACCACGGAGTACCAGGAACCGTGGCAAGCAAATGTTATGTATCTCTCTGCTTTTGTGTTAATGTGGAAAAGCCTTCATCTCCTCTATCTCCTCCTGCTCTTTCTCCCCCTCCCCACCCCCTTTTCTTCTTCAGACGTGGTCTCACCAAAGTTCATATGTTGAGGCTTGGTCTCAAATGAAGCAATGTTCAGAGGCGAGGCTCTTTGGGTAGGTAACAGGGTCATGAGGGCCCTGACCTCAGGAAAAAACTAATTCACTTAAGGACTTATAAATAAATAGAGTATCTTTTACTTACTGTGTCAATTCCATACATGCAAACCGTGTGTCTTGATCATATTTACTTTGTCTCTCTCTTCCTCTTCCCCCTACGCACCGGCACCCGACATGTTTCTTTTCTCTCCAACTAGTCCCTCCTCTACTTTCTCTCTTTTTAAATACCCCATTGTGTTTGGTTGGTGCTGCCTGTTACAGTGTTGACCAATCTTTCCAGCCTGCTCTTGGGCAGGTAACCATGGCTGCAGTGAGTTTGTGAGAGCGATGGCCATGTCATGTCCTGAAGACAGGATTTCATAGTTCTCTTCCCTATTTTCTTGCTCTGATACTTCTTCTAATCCCTTCTCTGATGTTCCCTGAACTTTGTGTGTGTGTGTGTGTGTGTTTATTGTTGATATGAATGTCTCACATAAGGCTGAACATTCCACAGTTGCTTATTGCCAGCACTTTGACCACTTGTGAGTTCCTGAATTAACTGATGACCGCTACAAAGAGAAGCTTCTTTGGCCAAGGTTGAGAGTGGCACTAGCTAGTCTATGAGTAAACAGAGATATTTAGAAAGGAGTTTGACAGTCACCATTTAGTATGATAGCAGTAGTAGGTTCCCCACTCCTAGGACCCAAGACCTCCTAAGCCACCAGCTTTTGACCAGATCTTAGTAATGGTCATGAATTCCTTCCTCTGGAGCAGGCCTCAAATCAAATCCAAAAGTGTTTGCTTACCCTGATAACCTTTGTGACACAATTTACACCAGCGGGTAAATCTTGCCCTTGAGGCCAGTATTTAGCATATAGGGTTTGCCACTGGATAATAGCATTGATGGCTTTTCTCTTATAGTGGCCTGAACTTTTAACACTATGAAAGCTAGCCAGCAGAGGACATTCTGAGGTCAAGTCTAGTTTGATTTCTCTGTATCATGCAACCAAAGTGTGCTATGTCTTCTGCAATAGGGTTTTACCATCTAGTCCCAGAGGGCAGCCATAAGCAATGGCAATACCCTTTGTTGTCAGAGGTGCACATGGAGCTTCTACGATCAATAACATATATGAATATATCTCATGCCTGGCACTGACATTTCATTTAAGAGGGATTTACAACTTAATAGGTTGTTGGGAGGTGGTAGAAACTTGAAAGGAAGTAGTTGGAACCCTGCCCTTCAAGATTATAATTTATTTCTGACTTTTCCTTTCCTCCTCTGGGCTTCCCTGAAGCAGCCAGCTTTCCTGTGCTGTGCCCTCCCTATGTGATGATCTGCCTTGCCACAGGCCCAGAACACTGGAGCTGAGAGCTCATGGACTGATGCTTCTGAAACTGTGATCTAAAAACAAATGTCTTAAGTTGTTTGTCTTGGGGATTTGATTACAGCAAAATGAATTCAGTTATACCCTTGGCTAGCTGCAAAAGGCTCTGCAAAATGTAAAGGTTGCTAGTTAGTCCAGGACACCCAGGGCCTTCATCTTTCAGTACTATAGTGAGCATTTCTATTCAATTCCTGGTAAAATGTCTGTAACAGTGACCTTGGTCAAAGCAAGGCAGAGATGAGTGGTGTGTTCTCTTCTTCAGGATGTACTAGGTTAGACAAGCAAGCTATCTTCACTTAAAAGAAGGGAGTTGTAGTAGTCTCTTCCAGGCTGAGGAGTAACAGCTGCTGGGTGACACTGGATCTGACTGATGTGCTGGTCCTGAATCGAGGTGGTTGTGCATGAAAATGCCCTTGCAATGGGTCTGCAACTGTATTAGTCTCAGGATTTAGACTGTACAATGATAGGCACCACCATTAGAAGTAGCAGAAACAGGGGGAACTAGAGGGATGGTTCAGCAGTTCTTATCTTTCAGAGGACCTGGGTTCTTTTCCCAGTACTCACATGGTGGTTCACAACTGTCTGTAACTTCAGTTCCAGAAGATCCAGTATCTTTTTCTGGCCTTCCTTCTGGCTAGCTTCCCCTAGTGCTGGAAGGTGCTATTCAAGCCATGGAAAGAGAAAAGCCATCAATGGTAATTATACCGTGGTGAACCCTACTTGTTACAATACTGACCTGACAGGCAAGGTATGTCCATCCATGTGATAGTGCCATAGATGTTATGGTTGTAAGCAAATAATAGTTAGATTAAATTTGACCAGGTGGGCACATGGTGCGTGGGCATACATGCAGACAAACACTTATATACATAAAATAAATAAATCTTGAAAACAAAGTGTCAAGGAAGAAATAATCACCATAACATTCGTGTTAAATGAGGAGACAACTCTTGGGCCCTGGTTCCTCTTAGGTCAATGCCTGTCGTATTTGTCTCATAATTTTCTGGTCAGACTCATGCTTCAGGCTTTTTAGCTCACAGACAATGCGTGATTTCCACTGGGTGGTTCTGTCATCTCGTGGGAGACCTTGGAACGTTATTCTTTGTGTTCTGATTTAGAACAGAAGTGAACTAAAGAAAGAAGATGGAGGGGGGGGGGGAAGTCTTCTCAACTCACAATTATAGTCTGAATCCGTAATGAAGCTCAGAGTTCAGTATGTGGGAAAAACACTGTGCTGTGTTCATCCATCTCCTGGTTTCAATTTCCAAGGACCAAGTCAAGAGCTTGAGAGAATGGGGAGGAAATAATAAAATCATAGGGGAATTAGGACATTTAAAGGGAAGTTGAACTCAGGATAA
This sequence comes from Arvicanthis niloticus, assembly GCF_011762505.2. Classification (NCBI taxonomy): domain Eukaryota; kingdom Metazoa; phylum Chordata; class Mammalia; order Rodentia; family Muridae; genus Arvicanthis; species Arvicanthis niloticus. Next base: position 1,567,285 of record NC_047665.1, on the reverse strand, counting down.
AAACATGGGGCCAAGCTGGAAGCCTGTGGGCCAGCTCCATGGCCCACATCATTGTATGTATGCTGTGCCCACACATGTTCAGAAGCTAGGACATCAAGACTCTCTCTCTCTCTCTCTCTCTCTCTCTCTCTCTCTCTCTCTCTCTCTCTCTCTCTGCCCTGTGCTCCTGAGACAGGGTCTCTTACTGAACCTGGAGGTAGGCTGGTAGTCCAGAGGCCCAGTGATTCTCCTGTCTCCATCCTCCCCACCAGTGACATGGTTACAGGTGTATATAGCCATGTTTAACTACACATGGATACTGGGATCGAACTCAGGTTCTCATGCTTGCACAGTAGGTTTTTTACCCACCAAACCATTTCCCAGCCCCTGATATGCACTGTATATGGGTCTAGATTTTGGCCTATTTGGTATTTTGAAGAAAACGTAAGTTGGTAGCAAACATTTAAATATATTGAGATTCTACATTAAAAAAAAAAACAGATTTCCAACTTTATGTGAAAAATCAGAATTTAGGGCAACATTGAATCCATAGTCCAGCATGGTACTAATTGGAAACTTCTTCAAACAGGAAAAGGTTGTCCCTTCTAGGGGACAATAGTCTCACCAGGCATCACTAGGTTGTATATTATGGGTTGGCTCAGCTCTGCATGTTCTATAGAGGCACATTCATGTGCGAGCCTATTAGAGAGAAGGAAGGAAGTGGTCTGATGGTTGGAAACATGGAAAATAATATGAATTTCACCTGAGAGATGCCTCAGCGTTTGCTGATTGCTTTACAGGAACTACTGCAAAGGAGGGAGTGACGGCAAACAGAGGATGCTGGCTAAAGGTGATGAGGTCTCCTCAAACACAAGCAACACAAAAGAGAGGAAGGACAGGCCTTGAAGCCAGCTCGCTAAGATGTCTGCTGTGTAACCAGGGAGACCTGAGTTCAGGTTCTCAGAACCCAGCTGTGGGGAGGTGGAGTCAGGAGGACCCTGAAACTCACTGACCAGCCAGCCTGAAGGACTTGGAGCTTCAGGTTCAGTTAAAGAATTTGTCAAAAAACAGAGGTGGAGTTGGGTGTGGTGGAATCCACCTTTAATCCTAGCTCTGGGAAGCAGAGAGAGAGGTGCCTCTCTGTGAGTTCCAGGCCAGACAGGGCTGCATAGTGAGTGAGACCTGGCATGTTGGGGAACCATCAACCTTTGATCTATGGTATAAAATATCCATGAGAAAAGCACCTGCTTTCTCTTTAATGTCATTTAATGAAGCTAAGATTCTACTTGTGTGTATAGAAGAGGGTCAAGCCAAAACCTGGGCTGGTCTCAGTGAAGCTCCCAGAGGAGACTCTGTCTTGGGGGCCTGTTGTGAAGTTTTGAGCAGGTCCATGAGGTAGAGACATTCTGGCTGCTCTGAGCACTCCAAGGGGTTTATCTTACTGCTAAGGGCTTGAGTAGTATGTCCCTTCGCCAAGAAGACAGGGTCTCCCACCATTCTCACATCTAAGTTCTTTCTTGTATTTTTCTCTAGGATTTAAATACTACGGAATTTTCTCTCAAAACCATCCCAATCACCTTTATTTTCCTCTTTTCCTTCCTGCCACGAATTGAAGCGGTGTGTAGCCCTCATCAAATCTGTGTGGAGGTTATTGCTTCCCTAGTCTCCAAAGCTTTGAGCCAAATAAACCTCTTTTCTCTGTAGATGACCAGTTTTAGGTATTCTGTTACAACCACAGGAAATTTGTTTGACTTTGCCTGGCTCCCCCAAGTTGCTGCTGAAACTTGCTGGCCTGCGCCATCCCTGGCTGCCAGTCAGTATTGTGGGGAGGCTGTGCCCTGCTTAACTGATAGTATACTCTGTAGAGTCTTTTCCAGCATTTCCTAGCCTCCATTTGAATTCCATTTCTCTGGGACCACGATGACAAGTTCCTAGGAACGTCTAGACCTCGGGTTCTGAGTTCAAACAAAAACATCTCAAAATGAAAATGAAATTTTCTGTGATTCAAAGCCTAGCAACACAGCCCAGGTTGTTGCTGCATTCAATCTGGTGTATGCGTGTGTGTGTGTGTGTGTGTGTTGGGGGTGGGTGTACCTGTGTGTGTTGGGGTAGGGTAAAACATGAGGAACCAGGAAAAAAGTCTGACAGCTTTGCTGCTTCCAGTCATTTCTGTTTACCAGGTTCTAGAAACAGAAACTGTGTTCCTTGATAACTGGGCTGGGAGTATAGCTCAGTGGTAGAGTGCTTGCCTAGTGTGAGTGAGGGTGTAGGATTGATAAGAACGGACAGTAGCCAGGTGTGGTGGTGCACACCTTTGATCTCAGCACTTGGAAGCTGGAAGGCAGAGGAAGGCAGTGAGTTTGAGGTCAGCCTGGTTTATATAACTTCAACACCCCGTCCTCAGACGTCCAGATGGCTGATAACCCCAGTATCTCTGCCTTTACATCTAGACAAAACCCAATAGCTGCTTCCTTTGTTACTCTTTCTTTTCTTTCCTTCCTTCCTTCCTTCCTTTCCCTCCTTCTCTTCCTTCCTTTCTTTCTTTTTTAGAAGTTTAATTTTTTTTTTTCAGCACACTAGGGGTGTGCATGGCTAGGCAAGTTCTCTACAGCTGAGCCTGAGCCTCAGTGTGCAGTTTTTACCAAAGCGGTCTATACACACAGCTGTTGCAGCCCGCTCTGTCCACAGGTCGGGTTCTAGCAAGAGAGAGAGTGGGGGGAAGAAGGGAGAGATACTCGAAGAATGGAAAACAACCCAGAGGATCTGTAGTCAAGTCTCCTTTACTGTCTTCAACACACACAATTCCTACTCTACTCCACCACCACTACACCACACACTATACCACCCTACTCCACTACTACACCACACTTTTACAAGGAAATCCTGGGTATTTATAAGCACAAATAAGAGAACACAGGTGAAAACATTTTACCACGTACACCATACAGCTGGGGTTACTAAACAGCAAAACAAGCTATGTGGGATAAACAAGATATTTATCAGAGTGTGCTTCAGCTGTTATAGGCTTTTGACAACCAAGTCTTTCATCAGGGTATATGGTTCCAGATGGCTGCAAAGTTGATCTAGCCGATTTCTATTAAAGTCGGCTCCCAACAGGTCCCCCTTGTTAAATTTTTTTCAAAAGGGAAGGCTGGGAAAACTTACGGAAACCGTGCCTGTCCTAGGTTGGAACAAAGGACCCCAGCCTCACTTAAGATGGTGAGGCCTCCCTTATTTTAGGGGCAAGGGTCTCGATATGCTCTCTTACCCGTCATTGGCTATCCGGCTTAGCACGTAAGTTAGGGGTTAATCCTTGTCAATCTTGACAGAGGTTTCGGAGTCCCCTACTTCCAGCCTGTAATATTGGACCTGTATGGGTTTCATTTGTTATCTGTGCCATACCAAAGCCATCAGTTTGTTGAACAGCATGAACCCGAGAGACAAGAGTCTTAATATCTAAACTGTTGATATAAAAGCAACACTCTTTAAGGCAACACACAACTTCCCCTGTTGGAGAAGTAAAAGGTCTAAGCCTTGTACCCACAAATTTTCAATAGAAGAAATTATACCAATGAAATCCTTGAATTTTGCATCAGCTTAGTAACAATTATACAGATTAAGACAGCCTAATATTAACCACCTCAGTCCCCAAGTCCAGGGAATTGGGGCGCCGACTCCTCATTAACTTCTTCAAGCTGAACATGGGCGTTGAGATATTAGAAGAGGGATGAGGGGAAAGGTAAATTGATAAGCCTCTGACGTCTGTCTTAACTGCATCCAGCTGGAAGTCCAGGGCATCAGTGAACATGCAGGTGATAAGATTCATTCTCCAAAGCTGTGTATTCTGCAATATACAAATCTCAAAACAAATTTTAGTATCAAGATAATTATTTTGTTTGATTCTCTGAAATCTAGTGTTCTGGAGGCCTACCTCTGTCATGTCTGATCCATATAATTCTGGAAGACATAACTACTACCTTAATGACCTCATCAGAAAACTCATAGAAAAACCTTTTTTCCAAATTAGCCTTTCCTTAAGCCAGTAACCAGAAAAACCTTTACATTGAGTTTTTATCCAGAAAAATATTATACAACTCAGAATCACACCCATTTTGAAAGTTAAATCAATTAACATTATCATTCTGCTTAGCTCTCTGTCTAGAGCAGCCTTCTATTTATTCCTCGCGTCTTTAAAGCCTTTTTCATCTGTTTTTACTCACTTATTTCTTGCCCCATTTTCGTTACTATAACCTTTATTTATTTATCTGTTTGGCTCTCTTGACTCAGAGCAGCCTGTAATTTACTCCTTGCATCTTTAAAACCTTTTTCATCTGTTTCTGCTTACTTATTTCTTGCCCCGTTTTTGTTACTATAACCTTTATCTATCTGTTTGGCTCTCTTGACTCAGAGCAGCCTGCAATTTACTCCTTGCATCTTTAAAACCTTTTCCATCTGTTTTTGCTTATTTTTTGCCCCATTTTTGTTACTATGCAATCACCTTTGTTTCACTTCCGAATTCAGTCAGCTCCGTCAGTCGACTGGTTCTCCAGCACAGGGTGTCTTCCACTGTATCCCGCTTACTGGAGTTCAAACGTTGAGGCTCTGTCAGTCCACTGGTTCTCCAGAGCAGGGTGTCTTCCACTGTATCCCGCTTACTGGAGTTCAAACGTTGAGGCTCTGTCAGTCCACTGGTTCTCCAGAGCAGGGTGTCTTCCACTGTATCCCACTTACTGGAGTTCAAACGTTGAGGCTCTGTCAGTTGACTGGTTCTCCAGTGCAGGGTGTCTTCCACTGTATCCCACTTACTGGAGTTCAAACATTGAGACTCTGTCAGTCGGACTGGTTCTCCAGTGCAGGGTGTCTTCCACTGTATCCCACTTACTGGAGTTCAAACATTGAGACTCTGTCAGTCGGACTGGTTCTCCAGTGCAGGGTGTCTTCCACTGTATCCTGCTTACTGGAGCCCGACGGGCCTTTACTCTGCCTCAACGCTTTGGGGCTAAGTGCTCTGGTCAAGAGAGAGAGAGTGTTGGGCAAGCGACGCAAAGAATGGAGACAAGACAGGGTGTGATCAAGTCTCTCTTTTATCAAGTCTCTCCTCTATTTTCTCAAGTCTCTCTTTTGAAGGGAATTCTGAGGTATTTACATACACAAGCAGGAGAACACAGGTGAAAACACTTTACCACGTACACCATACAACTGGGGTTACTAAACAGCAAAACAAGCTATGTGGGATAAACAATGTATCAGAGTGTGCTTCAGTTGTTATAGGCTTTTGAAAACCAAGTCTTTCATCAGGGTATATGGTTCCAGATGGCTGCAAAGTTGATCTAGCCGATTTCTACTAAAGTCGGCTCCCAACACACAGCTGTTTAGAGTGTCATGTAGATGGAAATGAAAACTTTCTCTCAACATTTCCTTGTGAACTTCAGGCCAGTGTCTTTTCTGGTCTTGTCTGGATATCTTTGACCAATTCTCTGATTTTCTTTCCTGGTTGCCTTTTGAATCTTTTCTCCTGCCCAAATATTACTTCATGTTTATTATCTGGCCCCCCTATGAGCTTTATATGTAGTTTTGATAGCTTTCATTTCTAAAACATCTTCTTGCTCGTTAGATTGTCTGGAGTTGCATTATGGGTAGAACTTCTTCCAAGGCTTCTTTGGAGCTGTCGATTTCTGAAGGTGGGGACAATCAGGGACTTTTGTTCTTCCCAAGGTCCTTGAAAGAATGTGTAAGGTAAGAGATTTTACTAATAATCTTAAAGTATTGCCTACTTGTTAAATTGATAATATATTGACTCTTTAGTCAGTTCTGGTGACTAATGATGACATGAGGTCTTCAGGACACAAAATATTTTATATGAGGGACTTGTAGATTAAGGGAATATCATTGGGGAATCCTACACCAATCCCTTGAGGACACTGTATTGGGTCATGGGGAATTTATTAACTTTCCATTCAAGGCTCATACTCAGTTTTTATTTGATGAGGCTGTTCCCCTGTGATTGCTTGGGAAGGAGATCCAGTGGCCAGTGTGTCCCATCAGCCCCACATATGTATGGGAGCTGTTGCTTATGATTTTTTATCTTTCTAGGCTCATGAAGGTTCTCCCTGCTTTGACTGTCTCTGCTAGGTGTAGGGTGGTCATCATGTCCACCTGGCTTCTACCTTCCAGGAGGTGATAGATGAATCCCCACTTCCAACTTCTGAGGGTTTATGACTTTAATCCTTTCCCTTTGCTGCTGTTTTGTAGGATTTTGGGAAGGAATGGAGATAGATGTTTGTGATTAATCTGCCATCGGTGAGTTCTAACGGCCCCTGAATCAAATTAAATTGTCATCTTTAAGGTCCATGATAATTTCCTTTTCATGCCTGGGTTCTGCCATAAGCCCACAGCACAGATGGACTAGGTATGGGGCTTAAACAACGGCAGCTATTCTTCATGGTTCTAAGGAGGCCGCCAAGTTCAAGACAAGTAGTTAATTCTGCTCCTGGTGAGGGCCCTTACCTTGGCTTACTAATGGCTGTCTGCTTGCTGTGCAGGAGCAGAGGGAGAGGGAAAAGACAGAGACACGACTTTTCTGATATCACTCTCTCTTTTTAAAATTTTAGTTGTATTTTATTTTAGAGACAGGGTCTCTAGTAGTCCAGCTTCCCTCAGACTAGTTATGTAGTTGGAGATGGCCTTGAACTCCTAATCTTTCTGTTACCATATTTCAAGTGCTGAGATTTTAGGTGTGTGTCACTATGTCTGGTGTTGGTGTCTCTTCCTTAAAGCCACTATCCTCAAGACATCATGAACTTACTTCCCAAGGTTCCAAACCCATCACCCTGGCCTTAGGACTTCAAGTTGTTAATGGGGCACCACACAAGCTAGTCTATGGAAGTCTTTGTTCTGGCACCTCCTGCTTGCCACCAGGATAGTCAACCCAAAGTTTCTCTCATTTTTCTCATAGTAAAACTTGGCCTGTTGCCTAGTGTGAAAGGGATTTCACACAGAAACAGTTTTAAGCTTATTTGGGAAAACAGAAGAATTCTAAATAGTGTTGAAACCAAAACAACACAAAAAACCAAGTCACCAGGCTCAGGACTGTAAAGGTCAATGTAGCATTGGTATGAGGTCATATGTGTCCATTGTCCAGGATGGAATGTCCAGATCTGAATCCACTCATGTATAGTGAGGTAAATGAGTATAAGAGTCAATGCAATGTAACCAACGGGAAAAGGAAATTATTCATAATTTGCCCCGACAGATGACCCTAGGGAAGGGGGTGAAGGAATGAGGGGACAAGAGACACAGAGAATGAGAGCTAGTCTGAGGTTCTGATCAAGCTCTGAAACTTTAATTTCAGGGGCAGGTTATAAAGACACAACAAACGGGAAGTTTAGGCGAGGGTCATTGCTTAGGGCTGTTGAGTCCTTATGTCTAAGAATCATGGCTGGCTCCCAGGAAATGCCAGATGTTGTTTAAGTTCCTGGAAACTGAGACCCTCGAAAGCATCCTTTCTTAACCTTGTATTGACTAGGTTTTCCAGAACAGCAGGTAATCTCCTGGGTTTGGCTTCCCGAAATAATCTACATGTAAGGATAAAGTTTCAACTCTACTTCATGCTATACATGAAACTCAATTCACATCAGTGTGATATGCATAATAATAAGAACCTATCACAAGGACACCTGGGAAACATGTCCCTGAGCTTTGGGAAGGCAGGAATGTGTTGGAGAGGCTACAGAAAAAAACAAATCATTAAATGGTGTGTGTAAGCCAGAAGCCATGAAATTTTCAGTCTTTAGCCTGTAAAATAAATAAATAAATAAGAAAAATAAATAAACAAGCTACACACTGGGAGAAAATATTCACAACAACACATATTTGTGATATTAGTCATTGTAGGTAATTGTGGCTGGGGAATTGCAGGGTTCCCCAGGCCAGGCTGTGGGTAGTTGGCTGGGAACACTCTGGGTTCCTCCAGGGGGAAGTTAGGTAGGCTGTGGCTCCATGATTCCTCATAGCATGGCCCCAATGACAATGAGAATCTATGGGTTTTTACAGGCTTTAATGTCATGGTGGATGGTGGATGGATCTGGATGCACACCCCCCTCTCCCCCCAAAAAAAACAAAAACAAAACAAAAACAAAAACCCAGGGCAGACCTGAGTTAAATAGGGAAGGAGAGATGGGGAGGAGCTGGGGGGGGGGGGGGGGAAGAACGCTTAATTGACTCCACCCTCTGGCCTTCAGGTACCTCATTAGTATGTAAATCTCTCTAGGGCCTGAGGCCTGTTCCTCAGGACTGATGGTCATAGACCTCTCTGTGGGAGGGGTTGTTGGAGGGCTGAAGCTAAATGAAAAGAACCAGGGCCTGGGAGCAGAGCTGAACTCCTGCCATCCAGTGTCCAGTAAGGTTCCGGTGTTCCAAGCTCTTGCTCGACCAAGCACCCAGCTGCTTCTCACAGCCCACCACCCCACAAGTCATATATAAAGAACTGTTACAAATTGATTAATAACACCATGTAGGTGCTTCCAACTGAATTTGGATCTTCTGGAATAGCAGCCAGCGGTTTTAACCACTGAGTCATCTCTCTAGACCTGAAGTCTGACTTTAATGACTTCGTTTAAAGTGGGTGTTCTTTCTTTCAATAAAAGACCTTTGGGGGCAGGAGGTGGGAATGTAGATCAGTTAGTGGGGTGCTTGCTGCAGTGTATAACCTGCTCATGATAGTGTGTGCCTGTAATCCTAACAGGAGGATTACCAGGATATTTAAGATTATCCTTGGCTACATCAAGAGTTTCAAGGATAGCCTGAGCTACATAACCTGCCTCAAAAACAGACAGACAGACAGACAGAGAAAGACAGGTAGATAAAAGTGAAAAAGAGGCTTATAGGTAGAACTTCATGACTCCCTCTTCTCTGGCTTCCATGGTGCTGTGACCTGCCATGTAGAATCGTCCACTTGAAGGATCCTTCATGCCGGCTCCATGGACAGGCCAATAGCTGTTCCTACAGGAGCTGATTCAGCTTTTAGAGACACTGAACATCTGCAGTCCCTTTCACAAAGTGCTTTACAAAGGCAGATGGAGGCCCAGGTTGCAGGGACTGCAGGCTTGTCTGGTCTGCAGTCAGCACCCCTGCAGGGCGGGCCTTGTTAGTTGACCTAAGAGATTTCATTGCAACGTGCTGAAGATGGATTTTCGTCTTGGCTTTTGTGGAGGCTAAGAAAGATTCATTGCAAATTTCTGTTTGCTTGTCTGGCTTTCGTGGGATAGCGAGTGTTTCCCTTGTTTTAGGTTATCTTTGGCTTCAGGGCAAGAAAAATAGTCAACCATGTCTTGAAAGTTTTAGCCTATACTATACGGCCCTTTTAAAAAATATTTGGTTATCCAGCAAGATATTTCTTGTGTTTCTGTGTCTAGAATTTCTCTGTGGTTTGGCAGCACCAAAGTTTTTCATGGCTGCCAGTCATATCTTAATTGGATCACCTTGTGGAAACTTGGGAGAGATTTTTCTAGAATTTGTTTCCAATTCCTGGTGCCAATACGGCATTGATTATCCCAGGTGAGACAAGATAAGGCAATCTCTCATTTCTCCACCTTTTCTGCATGCCCCCTAGTCGGGGAGGGCTCCCCTTTTTCTGTAAAGAGCATTTCTTTGCCAACTCTTACACTGGGAAGGAGAGGAACCTTGGCACACGCTGGCAAGGAAATTCAAAGAAAGGAGGAGCCCTGAATCCTGCCCATTCCTAGCACATGGTGAGGTTTTTTTTCTTCTTAAATTGTGCTCATTTCAACTCACCTTGTAGCATAATCTGCAAATGTTCTCATCATTTTTTGTCAAAATCATAAGCTCCTCAATTGCAGGAAAAACAACTTTAAAATGTATTTATTTATCGTTATTATGAGCGTGAGGAGCCGGGCGGCGGTGGCGGACACCTTTAATCCCAGCACTTGGGAGGCAGAGGCAGGCAGATTTCTGAGTTCCAGGACAGCCTGGTCTACAGAGTGAGTTCCAGGACAGCCAGGACTACACAGAGAAACCCTGTCTCAAAAAAAAAAAAAAAAAAAAAAAAAAAAAAAAGAGTGTGAGGCACACGCCAAGGCACTTGTGTGGAGGTCAGAGGACAACATCATGGTTTCCCTTCTCACCTTCCATCTTTAAAAAAAAAAATAAGATGTATCTTTATCTTTTTTGTTTATGTTTGTGTGTATGCCACCTGTGTACAGTGTTCACAGATCTCTTTTGTTTATGTCTGTGTGTACGCCACCTGTGTACAGTGTTCACAGATCTCTTTTGTTTATGTTTGTGTGTATGCCACCTGTGTACAGTGTTCACAGATCTCTTTTGTTTATGTTTGTGTGTATGCCACATGTATCTCACAGAGGCCAGAAGAGGGCGTTGGATCTCCAGGAACTGGAGTTACAGATGACTATGAGCACTGTGTGGGTGCTGGGAATGGAACCTAGGTTTTACAAGAGCAGCAAGCGCTCCTAACTCCTGAGGCATCTCTCTAAGCCAGGAAAATAGATGGCAAAAACACGTGCACAAACAAACAAAACAAAAACCTGGAAGGGAACATGCCAAATTAGTAAAAACGTATTAACTTTGAAAGACTATTGTCCTTGTGTTTTAAGTTAAGGCATGGTTACACTGTTGTTTGTGAGTGCCAGCAACCATTTTTATTCACTCTGGTTGTAGAGCATGAGTGCTGCACATGATAGCTCTGGAAAATGTTACCCATTGAAACTAAAGGCTGCTCAGGAGAGGGTGTCTGATCCGATGGACACCAACGCTTGGGGTGAAGCCACTTAGTCTGTGTGGTCCCTGATTCTGCTGGACCCGGGATGCTTAGCTCTGTGGGGTCTGTCAGTTTTCTATTGTCTTCTTTGCCCTTGAAACCAGCCCCAACTTATTTCCTGCTGAAGTATTTACTCTTCTGTAATTCATCAATGCATATATTCTTGGTGTGTGTGTGTGTGTGTGTAACTGTGTACACATGTGTGAGTGGGTGTGTTGCATGTGTGGAGGTCAAAGGTCACTTTGGTGTCTTTGAGGACAGGGTCTCCACTTTGGTTGGACTGGCTAGTCAGTAATACCCAAGATCCACCTGTTTCCACATCTCCAACTTTGGGATCATGATCTATACCACCATACCTGACTCATTGTTTGGGTCCTGGAGATCTGAATTCAGATCTTCACACTTGTGCAGTAAGCACTTTGCCCACTAGGCCATCCACCAGTCCTGTGTAATTCATGAATAACAACATTCTTAACAATCATAGATTAACAAAAACAGCAATAGTAAATGTTATCATATGTGTAGAGAAAAAAAAATGGGGCATATACACCAAGATTTTTAATGATGGTTATAGGATATCTGCTTTGTAGGTGGTGGAACTCTGAAGTGTTTTAATTTTAATAAGCACAGATTATTTTTAGTCTGAAATATCATGAACAAGTGTGAGAAAGGGTGGAATTAATTCTCATCTTAGAGCAGGCTCAGCATATTCTCTCTGTAAAGGGCCAGGGTTGTAAATAGTTTCGGCTTTGCTGGCCATATGGTGTCCTCAGCAATGACTCACTGCCATTACTCAACCGGTCAGTGTTGGGTGAAGGCAGCACTGGGTATTGCATATAGGAGTGGGCATGGCTGTGTTCCAATAAATCTTTATTAACAAAAACAGGCAGTAGGCCAGTTTTAGTCAGGGGCCAGTTTTCTAGTTCTTGTTGATTCATTTTCTGTCATGGAGGAGATTTTATAGAAGTACAGTGTTGTTCCCACAGAGCCCCGGGAGGACAGGAAACTGCAATCGTTCTCTTTAGGTGAAATCTAAGTGGTTTACAGCCAACACCATCTCTGCAAGTACAAGGAACCTGTTACTTGCTATTTCAGGATTCTAAGGCTTCAGACACTCCTTGGTTTGTGGTCACATCACAAAGTCTCTGCTTTGATCATCCTATTCTCTTCTGTAATCAAATTTCCCTCCACTTCCCTTTAGGGTTTTCCTTTTTTAAAAAAAAAAAGTCTCAAATATCCCAGGCTACCCTCAACTCACTATGTAGCCAAGGATGACCCTGAACTCTTGTTGTTACGCCTCACCTCCCCAGTGTTAGGATCAACAGCTGGTTCATATTTTTCTGGAGATGGAACCCAATCCTTCGTGCAAACCAGACAATCATTCTAAAAACCCAGCTGCATCCCCATCACTTGTCTGCCTCTTATAGGTCACGTGTTCACCTGTAGAACTTCTCTCTGAAGGCATTTGACTCAATCACATTTGTCAAGTAAAGTAACATTTGTAGGTGGTAGAGTGATGCTGTGTGATTTGGGAATCCTTCATTCATCTTACCATATAATGTAAGAAAAGGTAGTTAGTTTAGGCTGCTGTAAAAACAGATTCTGCCTTACATTATAGTGCTCTGAGGCAAAGCCAAGCAGATCTCTGTATGAGGTTGCCCAGGGCTGCAAGCAAAACAAAAACAAACAAAAAACAAAACCAAAATAAAAACAATAAAAAAATAATAATAATAATAAAAAAAGCTCACTTGAGCTGGAAGCCCAGATCTGACAGGACCTGGGGACAAGGTCCTGGGAAAGTCCTTTCCTCTCTCTAACCTGTAGCCTATTGCATGATGTGAGAGAATTAGACAATATGACCACTAAAGTGTTTGCCAGCTTTTAGAGTGAGTGCTGTTGTAAATAATAAGGCTCTGGTTTCTGTGTTGACAGCCAACATGGAGGGTGCAGGGATATATAGGAAAGAAAAACAGAAAAATGTATCTACTCCTTCATTAGTGCAGCATGAGAATCTGTGGGCCAGCCCTGTCATTAAGAATGAGTCTTTAAAGTTCTTCCATGCTGCTCAGTATAGAACATGCAACTGAGAAGCTTGTAAACGCACTTTGACAGCTCAAAGGTGATGAATGATAAAGTCAGAGAGAGGCTGATGGACTCATTACCCACAACCAGAGCAAAACCACATCCAGAAGCATTTTCACTTTCCGTACTGCTCTGAAAATGGGCTGTAATTCTGTCTGTGAGTTTCCTAGAGGCAAAGGAATGGGAGAGAAGACCATGTGTGGGTATTATTTGTAAAGATTTTATTTATTTATTTATTTACTTATTTATGTGTATGTTTGTGTGTATGCGAGTATGTCTATGAGTGGTCAGAGGACAACTTGCAGCCATTTGGTTCCCTTTCTTCACCATGTGGGGCCCAGAGAACTGAAGGCACATCATTAAGTTTGGCAGCAAGTACCCATTCTGGCTGAGCTACCTTGATAGCCCAAGAATATTATTAACACAACTTTAAAACAAGTTGCTAAGAGTTCCTTAAACATGAGTAGCATTCAGAGACATTAAAGCTAGGTCAACATTAGGCCTCATCTACAAAGTCAAGTGTCGTCAGCAATTTCCCTCCACACATTCCGTTCTGTTCTAAGGACTAAAGTCATGAACCAGACAAGAAGGGTGTCTGTCTTCTTGGAGTTTACAACCTGATGGGAAGTGGAAATACTGACAGGTTGAAGGAGGGTCCCAGTGGCTGAAGAGAGCACACATAGATGTATAATTCGGGGTCTTGTGGGCTGGCTGGGGAGGTCTTTCTGAAGAAGTGGCATCTGGGTGCTCCCACTATAATATGATAACTCACCAGGCACAGAGAAGAGAAGAAATGACTTGCCTGAAGTCCAACAAAGGCTGATGCAATGACAATCATTAACATGGGTACAGCAAGTCTTCAGAGACTCAAAATTCTGTATATTGAAACAATGTATATCATTTTTGAAATAACGTATATCTTTTTAAAAGGTCATATCTTCAAGTTATATATGGCTGTACAGAGGATGGAATCTCCCTGCTTGAATAATTTGAAGTAATTTTAACAGTAGTCTTGTGTCTGGCTGTGTTTAGGAGAAAAGCAATCAACACTGAAAATCACACACACACACACACCCAAGCGGCCTGGGAAATTAGTAAGTTTTTTCATCTCCATGTTGTTACTTAGTCCTTGGATTCAACTTGAAATGGTTTTTGATTCTGATATTTTGCCCAAGTTAAGCAAATTCAGGAGCTATGTGGTTTGTTTTCATTGGCATCCGTAAAGAAATGGGGACTGGCCAGTGCCCGGTCTGAGCCTAAGACCGTCATGAACCATCTGAGTCAACTCTGTGGTGCGCATATCAAGTCTGCTTTCCCTACCTTGTCTGCATTTTATGTTCTCTTCCTTCCAATGTTTGTCTGGCATCAACCACATTTCTCTGGGCTGCTCATCTAATAGGCGTTCCAGAAAAGGACAGAAGTTTGCTGCGGACCCTGTGTCTCTGCAGCCATTGCTCAGACTTTAAATGGTTTAGTCTTTTAAAAAAAAGTATGTATTTATATGTGTGTGTGTGTGTGTGTGTGTGTGTGTGTGTGATATCTGTCAGTCAGATGACAACTTTGTGGAATCTGTTCTTTCCTTTGACCTGGCATTTGGGGCATAAAACTCAGGTCTTGTACTGTGAGTGCCTTTACCAGCTGTGCTTACCAGCCTAAGTAATCCACTCTTGTCGTTTGTCTGAGGCTTCCAGAACTTTGGAACTTTTCCAGGCTTTGATGTCCTTTTCTGGATGTTGAAATGACACGACATCTATGGATTTACCTTTAGTTTTGTCTTCTCCTGGCCGCCATGCCCCAAGTTCTCTGGGAGGGGCCGGTTCTACCATTGGCTTCAGGTATCAGTAGATTTAGATCCCAGAATTCACCGTCCTCCATTTTCTTGCTTTCTCTATTGGAGTGCTATTGAACCATCTTGTTTATCTCACTGTTGAGCCTAAACATTTTTGACAAGGAAGATTCAAGTTCCCGTCAATCATTCTGAGAGGACAGGCTTCTAGCACAGGCAGATGTTCTTTGTTTGATTTCCAAGCAATTCTCTCTAGATCTCGGAGGCATGACAAGGTCATGGCTTGTTTCTAGGAGTCAAGTGAATAATTAAGTAACTAAGTCTTGGTTCCTATGAAACCCTTGCCCCACCCTCACCTTTCATCACATTTGGAAGATCCTCTGACCTTACACAGTGGGTGAGTTTGATCGGCATTTGCTGGGTACATGTTAGAGACTCAACTCTTTGCACTAACCCTGGCTGGCCCTGCCCAAGCTTGTTGTCCTGGTGTGTGGCTGAGATGGTACTCTGGGCTGGTCACCGTGTCAGGGATGCCGAGCCATGGTAGCAGTTTAGTCTTTCATGGTCAGCATCCTCAGGTTCACAGCCACAATCTCCTTGCCTCAGTGGATCTTCAGTGCTCTCCCAATAGGATTTAAGTCAGTGTAAGCCAAAGCCAGCATTTTCTCTGAGGCTGGAACTGAGGAGAGAATTGGAATTCCTTACCTTTCCTGTCACTAGGTTTCTTGACCTCCCATACCTTTTTGCTCTGCACATCAGGGGAGAGAAGGCAGTTTCTGAGGGAACAAAATACCAGATAACAGGGATTGAAGTATGGGTTCCTTATCTGCACACGGCAGCCTACCCACCTTGCCCTGCTCTCCTTAAAAGTGATAGTATTAATTTTGTTGTAGCCCAAGAGTTTCAATCCAGGTCCCTGAGCACGCTAAGAATGTACACTACCACTGAGTTATATATACCCTCAGCCCATAAAAGTAGCATTTACTTAATTAGTGTTTCTAGATGAACTTGTAGCTACATCACCTTGGTTATTGGTGCAGAACCCAACACAGCCATTTAAATTGCCTTTTGTACATTTTGCAAGATCAGCTCATTCCCAACTGGGGCTTTCTATCTTGTTCTAATTCAACACAGTTACCTCATGAGCTGATGGGAGAAGGAAGTTCTTCCCTGGGAGAGCAGCAAGCCCTCAAAGGGCATGGGCTTTGTTTGTCACTCATGAGACAGGACTGTGCTAGCTGATGGTCATTGATCGTCTTCCTCTTCTGGGCCAGGTGGGCACAACTGACCTTCTCAATACACTCAGCAAGCCACATGCCAAGAATTGTACAATCGTACATTTTTCTTCGTTCTAATTTTTAAAGGTTTTATTTTTTGTATGTTACATGTATGAATGTTTTGCCAGCATGTATTATGTATGTACACCATGTGTGTACCTGGTGCCTATGAAGACCAGAAGACAATGCCAAATTCTCTGTAACTAGATTACAAATGGTTGTGAACTACCGCGTGGATGCTGGGAACTGAACCCGAGCCTTTTGCAAGAACAGCAGCCCCTATTGTAACTTTTTCATTTTGAAACAGTTGAAGGCCAATTAAGCATTTCAGAAATCGATGCAGTGGGTCTCACACTCCTCCCCACAGCATCTTACATGAGCATACCATGGCTTTGTTTCAGTTTGTGTATGTGGAGTTAGGGTTTGTACTCAGGGTCTCACACTCTAGGGAAATACCCAGTCAGTTGACTCAGACACAGACCTTATTCAGTATTAATCCAATTGGTACACATAATTCCACCACCACCACCACCACCACCACCCCCCTGCCACCAAAGATTCCTTACTTTTAACCAAACAAGGCTTCCGTTTTCTATGAATGTATGCTTTGTGAGTTGTTCCAGACTCAACAAGTATATTTCTAGATAGAGAAGGGCTCCATCCCTGGTATTTCTGCCACCTGAGGCCTAGCCAATCATGATCTCACTTCCCTTTCTTCTCCATATTGCCCCAGATGCATCCCAGCAGTTTTAGTCCTTGGCTCCTCCGTGTCCAGAGACAATCATCTCATCACCCACCCCTCCTTAAAGCTCGTGCACCTGATACAGAGTACACACCTTTCCTGCTGCCAAAAGTGACTCTAGTTAAATGGGAAATGGGTGTTTGTATTCTTCAACATATATGCCAGTTTTTGCAACTCCTTCCTTCTTCGTCTGCCCTCTGAGCTCTACTTGATAACAACTGTCAGTGACAATGGGATTTTATCAGTTTTGTGCTTCCATTTTCAGCACAATGCAATTTGTCATTGTTTCTTGAAACCAGGTTTCATACCGCCAAGGTGGGATCCAAACTCACTGTGTAGTAGAGAACGACCTTGACTACCTGCCATCCTCCTGCCCCCACTTCCTGAGCCCTGGGAGCACAGGTGTGCACCATCAGCTCATTTTATAGGTTCCCAGGGCTTTCTACCTGCTACATGAGCCCTCCATCAGTGGAGCTACACAGTACAACCACCCGCATTTGTAGCTCCATTTCATTTGACATTGAAAATGATGTGTTTTGAAACTACTTATGAGAGTTGAAAAAAAAAAAAAAAAAAAAAAAAAAAAAAAACCGAAGTTCCTGAGTCTGCCTGCTTCAAGGCCAAGAAGCCTTCTTCTGGCCACTGTCCCAAGCAGTGGCTGCAGCCACCTTTTCCAGGGGCTGGTTACTGACACAGCACTCTTCCATTCTTCTTAATAAAAGGGTTGAACATCTAAAGCAGCCACAGGGATTCTTGGCGTCCGTCAGAGGCGGAGATCCACATGGCAGACCAAGAGAGTCATAAAATCTTTGTTTTAGTTTGGACTCATTTAAAAACTGGAATGAAATTAATTTTTTTTTTCTTACAGAGACATAGTGATTTCCTCTTACGGGGTGGAAATGCTACCAGGGTATGAAGTCCAGGGAAAATGACTCTTGGAGTCGTGGTGTTGTGCATGGAGGCAGGGGACTCTCTAGCTTTGTTCTGAGTGCTCTTGGGCCCTTATTGTAGGTGAAGCCCCATATCTACTGTGTGTTCTTACAGATGACTTTCATCTTTGTGTTGTGGTCTGCAAATGTGGTTTCAAAACGTGCCTTTGTGTGCAAACATCCATTCCCACCCTCTTATGGCAGCAGATCCTGTCTTCCAGAAGCGCCAATGCCTGTCTAAAACTTGAGATCCGAAGGGTGTAACTTTTGGTTTGTGGTCTCGTCTCTCAGTGTCTCTCATTACAGTAACACACAAGAAGCTCAGAGTGGTCTGGCGAAAGGGAAAGGAGGCAACACCTCTCACTCTGGGTCGTTCCAGACACATTTAAATGATAACTGAAGTGCTGGGTGTGGTGGTCCCCCCTTGCCAGAGGACACTAATTTATTGATTGGTGACTGGACACTGTTTTTAAAGCCCCAGTTTAAACTATAGAGCAAGTTAACAGAAAACTTCATGCTGAGTAGAACCTACCCTCCAAGGTTCAATGAGAGGTGATTCTTCTAATGAAATCAGTTCAGTTCTTTGAGCTAGAGTACATCCAAAGTGAAGTAAGAATCCTAATTAAAACACCTTGACCCACAAGGTTGCCATTTTTCCAGGCTGCCATAGTGGCATGCGTGAATGTCCCGAACAAGCAATCTCATGAACACATCTGCAGTGCTGAAAGAAGCCCTAGGTTCTTACTAGCCTTTCTTAGAAGTCTATTCACTTTCTAACTGTGATGAAGCATGCTCACACTGGCAAATTTAAAGTCACTGATGGTCACAGAGGTGGGGACACTGTTACGCCCCTTACTTTACAAGCAGGTTAGACAGATATAACATGGTGCAGTGTTGAGGCCCACATTCTGCCTCAACACTTTTGCCTCAACACTTTTGGGGCTAAGTGCTCTGGTCAAGAGAGAGTGTGGCTCTTGGGGCAAGAGACTCAAAGAATGGAGACAAGACAGGGTGTGATTCAGTCTCTTCTATTTTCTCAAGTCTCTCTCAAGTCTCTCTTATTGAAGGGAATTCTGAGGTATTTATATACACAAGCAGGAGAACACAGGTGAAAACATTTTACCACGTGCACCATACAGCTGAGGTCACTAAACAGCAAAACAAGCTATGTGGGATAAACAATATATTTATCAGAGTGTGCTTCAGCTGTTATAGGCTTTTGCCAACCAAGTCTTTCATCAGAGTATATGGTTCCAGATGGCTGCAAAGTTGATCTAGCCGCTTTCTACTAAAGTCGGCTCCCAACAGTGCAGCCCCAGATCTGTCTAGGGAAAAAAAAAATGGTAGAGTGATCTCGAATCTAATCAGTTTAGTTTCCTTGTTCTGATAGCGTCAGCTGACATTATGGACCACATAGACACAAAATGAAAACCCACAGGCAGGAAGATCATGGGATTCCTTCTCTAGAGATTTAATGCATATGGAGACAGAAACAACTCAGTGTGGGTGAGGGGTTCTTTCTTACCCATCAGACAGTTTGAATGTTTTTCACCTTGGACCCAGCTCTGGATTTGGTTCCAGAGGCATAATAAAGCTTCCTCCCATTCTAAGGGTGACAAGACTGTTTTTTTGTTGTTGTTGTTGTTTTTTTCCCATGAGACTCGACAAGACTGTTTATTGTGTGTGGTGTGTGTCATGACAGGCAGGTGGGGCTCAGAGAAGGGTGGAGAAAAGGCACAGAAAATTAATCTGAGGATGAAATAAGGCTTGTCCTGAATCTTGAAGGCTAATGAGGAGAGAACCACATGGATACAGATAAAAATATATGTGCAGAGACAGGGAGAACCTGCAGAAAGATGACAGACAGGAGCAAGTTCATGATGTGGTAGAGCTAAACAGAAAAGAGACTGAAAGTTAGGAAAACCTTCTCCACCTCAGAGTTACTATAACAAATGCGCAAGCTAATCAGCTTATGAAGAGAAAAGGTTTACCATGGCTCACAGTTCGGAGGTTTCAGCCCAGGATCGTTGCTAACTCTTAGGTGGGACAGTGTATCATGATGGCCTGCAGTAGAGAAAATGTACTATTCTTGGCCAGGAAATAAAACCAAGAAAAAGTTACAAGATCAGGGGCCCTCATCTGCTTTGAAGGTATGCCTTCAATGACCCAAGGCCTTCCATTAGGCCTCATGTCTTAAAACTCCCACTATCCACCGCAGTGCCAAGTTGGGGAGCAAGTCTCTAACACACGGTGTTTGGAAGACAGTGCAGATCCAAGCTGAAGCAATGATGAAGAGCCAGCCAGAAAAGTCCCAGCACTTATTTCCTTGGTGCTGGAGAGATGGCTCAGTGGTTAAGAACACTTGTTGCTCTCACATAGGACCCAAGAAGGATTCTTGGCTCTAAGGCTGAGTGTCTCACAGCCACCTGTAACTCCATTTCCTGAGAGTAAACATACAAACTAAACATAGCAATTTGAGTGAGGTTATGCTAAGCAACCCGTTGAAGAAAAGATTTGGTTATACTTTCAGTTGGCCTCTCAAAGCCCAGTTGGCTGTATATATTATGTGACTATTTTATTTATACCCCAGCCTCTTTTGCAGCTAAGTTATATTATCCCACTTGCCTCTGCCTCCCAAGTACTGGGTTTAAGTGCATGCACCACCATACCCAGCCTTATCCAGTTTTTATTATTATAGCCATATAGTAAGTATAGAAGTTGGGTAGTGTCAATACTCTGGTTTTGCTTTTCATCTTCAATTTTAAAATTAATTAATCAGTATCTATTAAACCTTGGTGTTGTGCATGCTAGGCAAATGGTCTACCACTGTGTTGTATCTACAACCCAACCTGCTGGGATTCCAATGGAAATTATAATTATCCACATGTCAGCTTGGGAAGAACTAACATCTTGAAAATGTTGAGTCCTTGTGGGGACTATTGCCAAGTGGTGGAAAGCTCTTTGTCTGTGCATAATGACCAGGTTCAATCCCTAGTCCTGCCCCTACCTCCCCTCTCCCCAGAAACCACTGACAGTACTGAGTCCTCTCTGTGTACATGGGCTATTCTTCTATTTATTTGTGTGCATTTTATTTCTTTACTCTAGTTTGGAATTTTTCTCACGCAGTTCTTTGGAGGTCATGCTCATACATATTTGGTTTATAGTCAAGTATCTTACTCATTGAGAGCTAATGGCAATGCCTGTGCTCTTTCGTTTAAGCTCTTACTTGCTCACTGCTGGGATGTAAAACTGTAACTTTTGAATATTGTCCTTGTACAGGACAGCCTGGAATAACTACTTATTACTTTTAGGAGAGTTTAATAATTACTCTTTCGGATTTCTTTGCATGTATATGTGGTGTATGTGCATGAGTGTATGTGTGCGGAGGCCAGGCCTGACATCAGAGTCTGCCTTGACCACTCTGCACCTTATTCACTGAGACAGGGTCTGTGAATGGAACCACAATTCACCAGTGAAGGCTAGGTGGTCAGTTTGTTCTAGGGATTTCTTCTTTCTGCCTTCCAGGCAGGCCACCACACTCACCCAGTATTCACAGTATTTATGTGGGTTTGGGGGGTTCAAATCCCGGTCCTCACACTTTCCAGGAAAGCTCTTTAACCATTCAACCTACTCTTGAGCCCCTTTTAGATTTTCTCAGACAATCATGTCATAGGCAAGCAAAGATCATTTTTGTTTGGTTGGTTGGTTTTTGGTTTTGGGATTTGTTTGTTTGTTTGTTTGGTTTTCGCCTCCCAATCTGTAGATGTTTTCTTTCTCATTTTCCTTCATTGTATCAGCTAGGATTTTCTATCCCAACACTGAGGAACTGTGGGTAAGCAGGACCTCCTTCCCATGTTTTTTAACCTCAGTGGGAAACTCTCTGATGTTCTCATCCCAAGTGTTATTTTCACTATTGTACTTTGTAGTTGTTGTTCATGGAGTTGAGAATATTATTTCTTATTCCTAGTCAACAGGGCTTTTTCAACTTTTGAAACATGGTTGGATTTTGTTAAATGATAATAAATAAATAAAGAAGAACATAATGGACTCCCCTCTTCCTGGATAGAAATTCCTTGACCCTACATTTTATCTAAGACTGATCTATTTTTAAAATAAAATTAATTAATTAATGTGTGTGTGTGTGCGCACACACACCTGGCACACCACCATGTGGGTAGACTCAGAGAGTACCTTTTGAGAGTGGCTTCTCACCTTCCACCCTGTATGTTTCAGGGGTTGAACTCAAGTCATCAGGCTTGGCAGTTAGAGTCTTCACCTGCTGAGCCATCTTGCTGGCCCTTAGCCTAGGTTTTGATATGCAAGAATTGACTTTTCTAATTTATTGTCTTAAAACATGCCAAAGCAGATTAAAGTTCTGAAGGAGGAAGCCTGGAAGCCACGTGTTCTCTGTGTGTCTTTTGTGTCAATATTTAGAATTCCGATGTCAGTTATTTAGAACTTCAATGCACGAGCCACATGCCTCTTGCTTCCAGGAACTAATTATTATCACACTTAGCCCCAGGACACACAGCCTTTTTAGTAAGAAATGGCTGCCGTAGTTATGACAACATGAGAACACTGATCACTTATTAGAAACTAATGTGAGATTTTAAGACTAGAGTTTCCAGGAGCACCTTAGAACTGTAATATAGACAAATCTTCCAGCAATTGTGGGTGTGGGTGGGAAAGCTTTTATTTACCCCTGTGATCTTAGATTATAGATCCGAGTACACTTGTCTTCACTACATACTGAATATATACTGTTGGCCAAGGATACACAAAAATGTCAGCCCAGGCACAAACCACATAGACACTCACCTGAGATATAATTAATTCACCATGATCAGGGTTATGATCGTCTCTGCCCATTGAAGTCTTGCCTAGTTGAGGCTATCTAACCTACTCAATTTAATCCAGACTTCTTGGAGTAATGCACATCCAGAGGGGATAGAACTGGGGATCAGAATTTCTGGGCAACCAAGGGTTGTTGAGACTAGAAAAATTCCAAGTTTTGTTTTGTGTAAAGTGAAGGATTCAGGCTGGGGGAGCGGTGGCTCAGCTAGAGGACTTGATACATAAGTATGGTAGCCTGAGTTCAATTCTCTAGCACCCATGAAAATAGTTGGGCATGGCCACGTCCTCTCCCTGGATCTGGAGCTCATTGATTGACTAGACTGGCTGGCCAGCAAGCACTACAGGCCCTCCTGTCTCTGCCACACCCATCTTTTTGTGTGGGTTCTGGGATTATACTGAGATCCTTGTGCTTGTGTGGCTAGCATTTGCCTGATTTAACCATTTCCTCAAATCCCAGGATTCAGTTCAAGGCCACCGTGGGATACCCAGGAAGACTCTCAAAATATCATCAGCAAAGAAGAGGAGGAGGAGGAGGAGGAAGAAGAGGAAGAGGAAAAGGAGGAGGAGGAAAAGAAGGAAGAGGAGGAAGAAGAAGAGAAAGAGGAGGAGGAAGAAGGCAGGGCTGAGTGTTTGACAAGCAGATTACCTCAACTATGAGTAGAGGCTGGGAATTAGGGTGGAGAGTGATGGATAGAGGGAAGCCAGTCCTTGTGACTGGATCTGTGTGGAGATGCTGTTGGGTGGAAGGAGGTAACAGGGAATGTAGAGAAAGAAGAAAGACAGGAAAGAGGGAAAGACCATGTGGTCATAGAATTTAAGGGCTCTGTGAATTAAACTTGGGCAAATGCTCAAGGCCAGAATGAGTGCTAACTCCATCTGGGGCCGTGCCGCTTGAAGTATGGGAGTGTGTAAAGCGTGCGACGTCGTGGTTAGGCCCTCGCAGGCCTACTGGAGCAAAACCTAGGAAGATCTCCAAGATTTATAAACAGAGCTGCAGGAGCCTGTTCGTGGGAACTCAGAGAGCCGAGTTTAGTTAGTGCTGTTAAACATCTGATCTGGCAATTCCTGTCTTCAAGGTTTGTCTGCATGGGAGTTTGCAAGGCTGCCTGCGCAGGAAAGATGCTGAATCAAGGCAGTGCTTAGAGATGCTTTTAACACTGAGGTTCTGTTTCAGCTCTGACAGGGAAAGAGAAGGAGGGAGGGAGAGAGAAAGGGAGAAAGGGAAGGCAGAAGGGGGGAAGGAAAGGAAGGAAGAACGGATGGTGAGTCGGAGGGTGAGAGGGAAGGAGGTGGGAGGAAGAGGTGGGGAAGGGAGGGACATTGTTAGAGATATTTATGCATTAACCTGCTCTCAGAGTGGATCCCAGGTGAGAAAAAACTGGTAGCATCAAGTAGAAACTGCATATTGTGGACACATGCTTCAGTAGGTTCTCTGAAAGGAAATCAAAAGTCCCCAATTCCCATTTGTTAGATGAGTTTCTTTTTAAGGAAGGGATGTTAATAATGGTTACAAATTTCCAAATATTTTTTTTTTAAAGGGAGAAGATGTTGTAAAAGCTTCACAGCAAGAAGTTTATTTTGTCTGTTTTTGTTTTCCCTAGGCCCTGCTGGGCAGGCATTCCATCAGGTGCCACCCAGTGTTCACATAATGCAGGGGTTCAAATCAAACCCCAGCACAGGTGTAATGGAGTGGAGCCTGCATGTTAGCTAATTCAGGGAAACACATCATCCCTGCTGTGATGTGGTTCAACACGGCAGGTGTTTCCGTGACACTCGGCTTCTGTGAAGGGAAATCTAGACTTGACTCACCTGGTTGCCTGTGTATGAACGTCTTTGCAAGGTCGCTGCCAAGTACTTGCATTCGTAGGCCCAGCTTGGTGGTCATTGTAGAAAAGCTTCATCTGCCCCCGGGGAACGTCTGGGAGGCCTCAGCCTTGTGTTTTTAAAATAAGTCAGTAATTTCAGTCCTTATTCAGGAGAAGGCGATGACGATGACACAGCGTATGGGCACTTGGTAGGAATCATGAGGGATTCCCCCCACGTTATTTCCTCCTTGGGTTCTGCTCCTATCTATGGGCTGGAATTGGTCCTCTCCTTCTATCATGTTGACCCCAAAGGCTGAATTCCTCTTTTACTTGATTATTTCACTCTAATAGATGAGGAAGCTCTGATATCCATAATGGTTGACTCCTGCAAGTTGTCATACACACACACACACACACACACACACACACACACACACACATTAAATGTGATGAAAATATAAATCCTTAACAGTTTCAATCTCAGCATGGCTCTCCAAGATCTTGCCCCTTTGGAGTATATGACCATAACTCCAAGAAGCCAGTCCTGCCTCAGAACCCAACTTAATTCCTTTATCTACAGGGCCTACTGCCCCCTTTCTCCTGGTACAGGCTGAGCTACTCTGTGTCTTAAAAGTTTCCTTGCTGTTTCTACTGTAGAGTGAAAAATTATAAAGGCCATTTTATGAAATATGTGTAGATTTTTTTGCCTTACAGAACTGAAAATAAGATTTCAGGCCTTCACATTCCAGGTGAAGGACACTTGCTGGATTACATTCCTCAAGCCTCACCCAAGGCAGGAAGGCATTCCTGATTACAGATAAAGATGCTACCACCTAGGTGGGGCCCTAGCCCTATAGCCGGAAAAAGTAAAGATAGCAATCTGAAATGGCCGGATAGGGCACAATGGCATGGTAAAAACCACATTTTTGAGAAGAATGCAGGGCGATTTCCACATGACACTAATCATTTAGAGTGAATACCTCTGAATTGTTCCACTGTTTTCATGTTTTGTATCTTTAACAACCCCATCCCACTCCCCTGGTTTGTGGTTTTTCCCTTTAAAACCCTCCAAGGACTGGCCGAGGGGGTCGGACCTTGACTCCAGCGCGAGTACCTGGTCAGACCGCTGGCTGCCAGCTCTTTCCCTAATAAACCTCTGCTGATTGCATCCAGGTATGGTTTCTTGTGATCTTTGGGTGGTCGCGATTCCGGAGGCTTGAGGAAGGGTCTCCCGAGTATGGGGCTCTTCACTACCAGGACAGTGTGAGCTTCCCAGAGCATGGCCTAGCAATCTCCATGCCTGGAGCAGAAGCTGTAGCAACAAACTGTCACTAAATATTTGTTGATTGAAGAAATAAATGTGAAAGGTAAGTGGTGCTTTAGCTTTAGATAAACCTACCATCTCTCCCAGCTCATAAAAACTGGCCATGTAACAAAACCTTCCAGCTAATGGGTTTCTGGCCTGAATTTGGGGTTACTGGACTGAACCTAGAAGTTACTGCCATACCAAGTCTATCTAATGTCCAGTTCGGTCTGACTTAGGCCTTGTAACCTAACCCCAAGTTACTCTGGGGCACTAGGCGTTTCTGCTGCCTCTGTACATCCTGTTCTGTCAGCAGGGTGCCTTTAGCAGAGGAGGCTGCATGCAGGGAGGCTCAACTCTCTAGAAAGCCCCATCCAGGAAGCAATTCTTCTAGTCCCTTCCTCCTCTCACACCCATCTTTCTGCCCTTGATCCCAGAGATTCTGCCTGCTGGGGCAGCCAGCCAGCTACTGTGATGGCAGTGGCCTCCCACTGAGCTGAGGGATTGCCACCAGCCCACAATTATGTTGGATTTTGGAAAGCCTCTGTGTGGCAAGGAGCAAGGTCCTGTGTTCCCAGGTATTATTAACTCAGGCTGAAGCCTGAGGAGCTTGCACATTCTAGATTTTAAAACATACGCTTTTTTTGTTAGACTGTTTAGCATAAATATGTCCTAACTAGGGGCTAAGGAGCTGTTCGGTCAGGCCCTGCTTTTGCCCCACAGAACAGGGTGCCACAAGGTCTCCAGTGTGGAGAGTGTAAGTTGTGGCTGCTCTCAATTTCAAAGGTAGCTTAATTGCTGGATGTGAGGGGAGAATACAAATGAACAACCTTCTACTTCTAAGGAGCAACTTGGGGATGTGTGATTTATAGTGAAAAAGCGATGTTTCAGAGAATTTCCTAAAAGCCATGTGCACAGTATGTGCTGAGGTTCAGACTGTGGCTTAGGGCTTCTCAGTGGCCCCTCTATTTGACAGGCACACACAGGCCAGCTGTGTCCACAGCATACAAAAATGTATTCCTTCTTTCTTTTTAATGGGATAAGTATTAGTTTCTAACCATCTGAAGCGACTGATGTCTTTTTTTCCCTAATAGAGTGTTCAAAGCACTGTATGTTTACAACTTCCCTGATGTCTTGATCTTTTCTACAGCAAGCTTCCTGAAGAAACAGCCTCTGGCTTTGTTATTCTCTATATCTTTGTGTTAAAAAAGAAAATCTAGATTATTATTTCTTTCCCCCAACCAAAGGTTTAATTTGCTCCTTTTATTCTAACTTCTTAAACAACTTTTATTTGTGTGTATGTGTCTCTGTGTGCTTACTATGAATGTTTGGGTACCACAGAAGCCAGAAGAGGGCATCCAAGCCTGGGCTGGAGTTACAGGTAAGTGTAAGCTGCCTAAAGTAGGTGCTGGGAACCACTCTTCCCTGAAAGAGCAGGAAGTACTCCTGACCCCTGAGTACCTCCCAGCCCCTTATTCTAATTTCTTAAGATAGAAACTTAAACACTTGATATTAATTCCTTTTCTTTTGAACACAGTCATATGACACAGAGGACATTTCTGAGGATCGTTTAAATTATATTATACAAATTTGTATCTGTTGAGTTTGTATTATTGGTATGTTTGAAATATTTTCTATTTCCATAATTATTTCTTTTTTTGAAAAAAAAAAAAAAACCCACTATGTGTGGACAGATGAGATGGCTCCAGAGAACCAGAGTAGAGGCAGTTAGTGTCAAGACTGTTGACCTATATTCCAACCCCTGATCCCACAGGGTGGAGAGAACTGATTCCCTCAAGGTGACCTTTGACCTCCACACATGCCACTGCATGTGCATGCACATACACGTACACAAAATGAGTGGATGTAAGAGTAGAAAACAGAATAGAGCAGATTATCATTATATGATACTTGGGAGCAAGCTTAACTTATAAATAGTTGGATATCTTCTAGATAACTAATCTAAAATATGTCATTACTTCTTTCTGATTCAATTCTACTTTGGTCAGATTTAAAGCCACTGAAACTATTGAAACCCTTCTTCTAGTCTTGCAAGAAATAAGAAATTTTAGTGAACCACCCTTCTATACTTAAATATTCTTAGAAGTTCTCTCTCTTTTATTTAAACTTAGGATGGAAACAAATGAAGGTTATTCAAGCTCCAGTTTTGTTGCCAAGGCCTTCGTACTCTGTAGTTAATACAGGCTGGGGCTGGGGAGGTGGCTCATCTTATCGGGTGCAACACTTGCCATTCAGGTGGGAGGACCAGAGTTTGGAACCTCGGCACCCAGACAAATGTCAGGCAAGAGCAGTAGCCCTCCTGTAATTCTAGTGTACAGGAGGCAGAAATAGGGACCCCTGGAGCTACCTGAGTACCAGACTAGCTGAAGTGACAAGTTCTGGGTTCAGGTAAAGAATGACTGATTCCTATGTGCATTTCCCCAAACGAGTATCTGCACACACCAGTAACACGCATACACATGCAAACCACAGATCCACATGGACACGCTGAGACCAGATTGAGGAGGGCCCCTTTGAAAACATTCCTCCAGAGAACAGGTTTGAAATTTCTCTCCTGAAATCAGGAATGAGTCCAAGAGACATGTGGTAGCCTCTGCCTGTTTTTTTAGCAAGAGGCAAAAGGTGTCTCCTTGGTCTCAGCACCCTCTGAAAGGCTGGCCTGCTTCTGTCCCTTGGGATTCCATGTTCTCATCAGCTTGGTCTGGTGTTTGAAAATCTTGGAGCTGGCATATACTTGGGGACTCTGCTTAACTGAATAACAAACCAATCCTCAGCACTCTCTGGCCGTGAAACCAGGACTGGCAATGTGATAACAAGGATATAAGAATGGACATTTCCTACTGGACCTCACACAGCGTCTTTCAAGCAATTTCAGTACTGGATGTTACTAAGTCACCCCTGTTGGCCCTTTACAAACATTAGAGTGTTTATATGGAACTTCCTCTTTAAAAGTCTGGTCATTGGACCCACAGATCAAATTCCAAAACCTCACCATAAACGTTGCAGAGAGTTTCATGTGCAAATTGAGGAGTAAAATTTGAAAGTATAAAATATACCAAAGGCAGATGTGACAGGAGGGGGAGGTAGACACATGTGTATAGCTTTTCCAAGGTGTCTGATATCTGTGAGTTGGAATAAAAGAAATGTCTGCAAGGCATTTTTTAAGGCATTGGGTCTAAATTTAATTTTGCATGGAGATTAAGTTGCTTGATGTGTCAACGACGCTGTTATGATTCTGTTTACCAGATTCCAAAAGAATGTGTTGATTCGGTAAATCTGATTTTCAAACTAGTCAATATCATTTAGCCAAAATAACATATTAGAGGCTCTAGTGTCTCTGTCACTCATGGGCTGTCTTGGTGGGATGTTCTGCCCAGCTCATGGTCTTACACATGACAGACACTCTGTGCTTATCAACCAGATCTGACTTTTTTTTTTCTGTATGGGGCTAGAATGATGGACTTAATAAAAACCTGCTGTCATGAATGCACTCCCTGCTCCTAAGTGTGATTGTGTATGAGTATGTTGATGTGTGTGTGTGCATGTGATGTGTGTTAGTTTGTGTATGTGTGTTGATGTGTGTGTTTGTATGTGCATGTGTTCATGTGTATGTCTATGATGTGTGAGTGTGTATATGTGTGTTGGTGTGTGTGCATGTGTGTGTGCATGTATGCATGTATGTGTGTGATGTGTGTATGTGTATGTAAGTGTGCACGTGATGTGTGTATATTTGTGTGAATATGTATGTGTATGTGATGTGTGTGTCTATGTGTGTGTGCACGTGTATGTGTGTACACATGTGTGTGTTCATGTATGAGTGTGTGTATATTAATGTGTGTTTGGGGCTGTGGTTCTGTTGAGAGCTCTAGCTGCTCTCACAGAGGACCTGGGTTCTATTCCACATGCCCACACAGTAGCTCAGAAGCATCGATAACTCCAGGTCTCACTTTGTAGCTCTGGCTGGCCTGGAACTCACAGAAATCTGCCTGCCTCTGCTTCCTGAGTGTTGGCATTAAAGGCGTGCGCCACACTGCCCTGCCAGGAAAGGTACTTTAAAGTGCCTGTTCTTCACACACAACCTTCTTGACTGACCTGATATGTAGTTCCAGTGTTTCCTAAGCAGACCTCCAGCCTGCTGGAAGAGGGAATGAATGGAATCTGATGGCCAATCTTGATCCTAATTCCAGGAAAGACCCAGACTTGCCTCGTATATGCAAAGATAGATTTCCAGAAAAATCTGAGAGGGAAATTTATCCTTGTTCTCCCAAATAATCCAAGGGCATGTCCTGCACGTCTGCAGTCTGAGTCACTGGCTGTGAAGGCAAGCCTAAACCTTTAGATGTGTTTTCTTAGTGAGTTTTACCTTGGCCTTAGCCATTGTGGCCATTTTTTCGTTCAGAACAGGCCATCCGTGTTCTGAGAGGCAACGTCAGCCTGGATTCACCACGGAAAAAATCACAGGCTCAAGTAATGAGCAGTCTAGAAAAAGATCAACAAACAGATGGACCGTCTGTGGCCAGAAAGTTCAGTGACTGGGAGACCTCCCTGAAGGAGACAAGCTGCCTCAAGGGCTTCTGTATAGAATTCTTGACTCTGCTATGGCATAGAGACAATGGTGGCCATACAACCACTGTTTTCCCAACATTTTATGTAGCAGGGAGGGCTAATTTAATGTGGCTACATATGACCAACCAAATGGCAGATTTACTGACATGGTTTCCATGAAAAACATCAAAATATGTATTCTTCTGACCCAATAGCAGAGTTATTTCTTATAACTGCCCTACTTCCCATGTCTTTCAACTTCCACATCTTAATTTACAAGGTTTTAAGAAATTTTACAGATCTCTCTGATACTGTAAGGTATTAGTTACTCTTGTTTCTGTGACCTAACTCCTGATAGGAAAACCCAAAAGGAGAACCATTTAGTTCACAGTTTTACAGGGCTTAGTCCACCACAGTTGGAGGACCCATGTGCTTGGGCAGAACACTGTGAACATGTGGTAGAAGCACATGGGGATGGGTTTGCTGGCTGCATGTCTGCACCACCAGTGCGTGTGATGCCTGCAGAAACCAGAAGAAGGTGTAGGATCTCTGTAGGAACCGGAGTTACAGACGGTTTTATATGATCATAATCCAAGGGACCTTCTCTATAATAGTGGGATTTTGTTAAATGATTTCTTCCTGAGAGTATAGTGTATTAACTTCTCTGATAATTTAAGAAAATCAGCTCTGAGTTTTCATGACCAGTTATAATTAGTCTTCTCTACCTGTGTCAAAAGGAGCTAAAGGTTATTCTCAGAAAATATAATTTTTTTTTATAATATCTGATTCCTAATTTGAATGAAAATGAAAAAGAGCTCATAGCTCTTCATTTAATTTGTAGCAACAATACTTAGAAATTGGGTGTGCTTCTAAGAAGGAAGAGATTTTTGGCCAATCTTAGGATTCATCAGTCATGGCCAGTGCTTCAAGCTCTCAGTGGTATTTGAACAGCTAGCTCTTCCTAAGCCCCAGGCAAGGCCATCCTTCTCTCCTTGTTCAAAAGCCCTCCTTTGATCTACAGAAGACATTGTGTTGGGAACCACAGGTAATATCTTACATACTTGGCACTGGGCAAGAAAGATGGAGCTAACCCACTTAGATTCCTCCCCTTCCTAGACCCCAGGCTCATTAGTGTGCAGTGTGGCTGGTGTAGTGTTTAGAGCAAGCCCTAAGTAAAGATCAGTGAACTGGTTTCATGGATGATGGACAAGAGAGATGATCTCAATAGGAACATGTATATTTTTTGACAAAGTGAGGATGCAAAATAATGTTTTAAAAACAGTCAGAGTACTTACATGCCTTGGAAGGGATAATAGTTAAATATTTGGTTTAGCTTAAAAAGAATCAAGGCCCAATAGGACATAGCCTCTTTCATCTACTAGAAATTTTTTTTTTTTGTCAGTTGTTTAAAGGGGGGGGTGGGAGGTTGGGAGGTAAAGCACTTGTTTAGCGGTATACAAGGCCTGAATTTTAATTCTGGTGTACCATGTAGCTCAAGGTGGCCTCAACTCATTACATAGCTAAAGATGCCCTGGAACTACTATCTAAAGTTAATGCTACCTATCAGGTGCTGGCACTGCTGGCATGAACACCTGATCTGTTAGGTACTGGGAACCAAACCCAAGCCTTAGTGTGTATTAGGTAAGTACTCTACCAAGCGAGCTATATCCTAGCTTCTATCAACCCAAGTTTTACAAACACAGGGATCTTTTATTTATCCACTATTTAGTTACAATTGTAATTCTTCATCTTCTCCATCTCAGAGCAAGACAATTATGTTCTTAACTCATTCTTGGAAAGATGCCCTTAACATCACACTCCCACTCCAAACAGGAATCTTTACCGAGCCTGTGGCCAACTATACAGCAAGGGTCAGCTCTGGAGGAGCACAGGCTGGTGTGTGTGGTTAAAATCACAGCAGCAGCAGCAGTGTAGAGGCCAAGGTGGTAAGTCTAAACTTGACTGAGGCAAGTAGCTTCATAAGACAAGACATAGGAAAGTAATGTACTGGTATTAGGATCAGTTGCCGCTATGGTTTGGACTTAATGAGGTATATCCCCAGGGTCTGTTGGTATTTAATCCCCATTGAGAGGTATTAAGAGGGTAGAGTTTTAATCCTATTATGGCATTCAGAGGCGGGGCCTCAGGGAGGCATTTTAGGGTTAGACAAGGTCATCAGGGTAGAGCTCCCACCAAGTGAGCATTGGTGGCTTTATAAGAAGAAAAGAGACCATAAAACAATACTCAAACACCTGTTGTTGGCCATGTAATGCCCTGCAGAAGCTCAGACTTCCATAGCACAAAGGTCATCTCCAGATGTGACCCTCAACCTTGAACCTCCAGAGTCATGAACAAAAGTAAACCTCTCTTATTTTATAGAGTAGCTTGTCTCGGGCATTTTGTTACAGTAAGGAAAACCCCTATTATTTTATGAGTGGCCTGCCTTAGGCATTTTGTTATAGTAAGGAAAAACTCTCTTATTTTATAAAGTAGCCTACCTTAGGCATGTTGTTACAGTAAGGAAAAACAAACTAATATAGTCACATGAGGACAGGAATAGGGGAGGAGATTATGTTGGAGGGTACTTGGAGATTATTGTAGGGAATGTAGATTGGGTGTTTTAGGGAATGAAGGGCTGCCACCAACTTCTAAGTGCTGTAATAGGATAATAGATATGCCCTGGAAACAGACCATTCGAGCTGCAGAGAAGGGCACAGAAGCATTTCCAGTTAATGTTGGAATAGTCCAGAAAGAAGAAGACATGGGCCTCCTTCAGGAAACTTGGCTCTCTGTCTCCATGGCCTTCATTACCTTCCACAGGAAACACACTGATGTGATATCACAGGGGCATGGATATTTAAAAGATTTACATTGTGAAATAACTTTAAGAATAACTTTATGCCAGGCAGTGGTGACACACGCCTTTAATCCCAGCACTTGGGAGCCAGAGGCAGGCGGATTTCTGAGTTTGAGGCCAGCCTGGTCTACAGAGTGAGTTCCAGGACAGCCAGGGCTATACAGAGAAACCCTGTCTCAAAAAACCAAAAAAAAAAAAAAAAAAAAAAAAAGTTCATACTGCCTCCTAGCTTCTCCTGCATACCTGACACATCCACAGGAGAATCACTGAATCTGTGGAAGGCACTAGAGTTCTAGCGGCTTCTGTTTATCTGGTTTAAGGTCCATTCATCAGCTCACACAGTACTTAACTGTCTCTCCCCTCCAATCTGTTCAGTCCCTCAAGTTTTGACAACAGTTTTGAAAAGTAATGACCCACTGTTTTGTGAGATGTCTTTCAGTTTAAGCTTATTTGTATTTTCTGGTTGTTAGACTTGGGGTATGTGCTTCTTGGCTCAACCTTCTGTAGTCACTTGGTGTTGCTAAGTTAATTGCAGATGATCTAACTGAGAAAAATGTCAGTAAATCCTGTTAATCCTCTTCCCATCTTGGCATCTACTTCTGGTGTAGGGAGAATCTCTTGTGCACTGTGTAAAAGCATTCACCTGTCAATAAAAACGCCTATGGCCAATAAGCTGAGACAGGAAATAGGAGGCAGGAATTCTGGGAAGTTGTCGGGCATGAGAGATTCACCCAGAATGCTAATGGAGACAGATACATAAACCCGAGGAAAGGTAACTAACCACATGGAAGAACTTAGACTATAGTAAACTGATTATTGAGATGTGAGCTAGTCCGGGAACTGAGCCAAGTCTTTTGGCCTAAGCATTTGGATTCGTGAAGTATTAAGAGTTGTTACTTCAGGGAGCAACGTAGCTGGGTAGAAACAAACTAGTTATACCCAGTTCTTGGTTGTTTTGACTCTTCCTTCATTCACAAAGTGGTTCTCTGACCACTTCAGAGAGATGTTGGTCTCTCCCTTCTCCTGTGATAGCAATAGTAGAGATAACAATTCCCAGAACATCTCTTCTGAGTTGTAGAAAACCCTGAGATTGAGCTGATCAAAGGCAGTCTAGCTAGACATCTCAATTACCACATCTTGTTCTAAATGCTGTTCCAGTCCTTGTTTTGGGGGTAGAAGAGTTTCTGCTCATTAGAGTAAAGCCCCCTTCTCTGTACTTATTCCCGAAGCTATCTCAGTCATGAACACAAAGCTGACTAAAGAAGATCCCTTAGTACCTATCTATGCCACGGGTCAAGGGTAATGGAGCCATTCATAGACACTTCTCAGACTTGCTTGTCATAGTAGCTTATTGGGACATCCTAGACACTTAGAGTTAAGGCACCACAACTGGAAGATGCAAATTCCATTTGCACACATCACTTGCACATGTTGTAGAGACAGGGCAGACATTTCATGCCATTGCTTGTAATGTGCTTTTTCAAGGTGGAGACTCATGAAAAACTGTCAAAGAGCTCAGGTTCAGACGGGCATGGGTTGACCTGGCCATGGTGCTACCTTGCTTCAATGCAAAGTAGATGCTATCAATCCACCATGCTACCCTTTGCCATGCCTGAATGAAACAGACAAACAAACAAACAAACAACTACAAAACCTCTCTGTCTCTAAGATGCCAGCAGCCATGAGTGCCTATTGGTAAAATTCTAGTGTACCATCCTGGAGCTTCTAGAATTACCATCCTGGAGCTTCTAGAATTTCCAGAGACAGACTTGCACTTACTGAGTGGAAGATTAAGCTTCCTACTAGGTAGGAATAATTTTAGCACCTTTCTGTAAGAAAGCATCTTCTAGATTTTTCCCTCTTCAGATTTAGAAGGGCATGCATGAACTGAGGAGAGAGCTCATTTTGTGAAGTGTCTGCTGGGTGAGCACAAGGACTGAGTTCAACATCCAGGACCCATGTTAAAAAGCCGGGTCTAGTGGGTGTTTACAATCCCGGAGCTAGGGAGGCAGAGACAGAAGGATGCCTAGGACTTCCTGCCCAGCCTAGCCTACTTGACAAGTTCCCAGCCAATGAGAGACTCTACCTCAAAAACCAAGGTGGATGGCATTCTGACTTGTAGCAGCTGAGGCTGTGACCCCTTCCCCACACCCCCATACTCTACATTCTTGACACTCAAGGAAATGTGTCTCTTGTCATTTTCCTTCAGTTTTGAAGTCTCAGAAGCTAGGGTTTACCATTCCCTGTAGCTGGCTCTTCCCCTCCAGTAGTTGTCCCCTCAGAACCTGCCACAGTGCTGTCACATTACAGATGCCATTGTTACTCTTCAGAGCTTTCTGGGATTACGAACACTGTGAGCAAAGGCAGCAAATGTAGAGTCCCCCCCCCACCCCACCGAATTTATTGAGGAGCAGCAATGCCATCTTGCCACAGGCTCCTGAATTGGGGTTGGGGTAAGGGGTGGTAATGGGGAGGAATGAAGATTGATGCAGGGCAATGGGAGCGATGCCTGGTCTCAAGTGATAGGCTAAGATAAATCATATGGCCACACCTAGTTTCCCAGAGCTCTAAATTCATGCCCAGAAAGCAAGCAGAGAAATAGTAACATTTGTGAATGAATACTGCACCAGCAAGTTCCTTGGTCAAACTCTGTAAAGAGCCTCAAAGACCACACTTCTCTCTTTTCCTGCATCTTGACAAAAGCCAGACAGGGAGGTGGTTATTGCCGAAGAGCACGTTCTTAGCTCAGTAATGAGTCATCATCACAGTTTTGTTTCCCCAGTGAGAAGGGAATACTTTGCTCCTTCT
The DNA here is from genome assembly GCF_011762505.2 of Arvicanthis niloticus. Lineage (NCBI taxonomy): Eukaryota > Metazoa > Chordata > Mammalia > Rodentia > Muridae > Arvicanthis > Arvicanthis niloticus. Next base: position 1,531,505 of record NC_047665.1, on the reverse strand, counting down.
GAAGGAAGAGTCTAACCCTTGAACATCCAAAATCAATATCCGTGAAATGTGAACCAGGGCTGAGTTTAAACATCGAGACAGCATGGTCCCCCACAATAGTTCCAGATGAGCTGACTCTCCAGGGACTCAGGCCTCTTTCTTCTTATAAAAACCTAAATGAGTTGAAACTTTCCTTTCAGGAACGTGTTTAGACTGAACATAATGTAGTAGTTGTATTCCTTAAGCTTTAAGCGTTGAAGAGATAGTTTTCCCCTTGTGCTGTGTGTGACTCCACTCACAGAACAGACTACTGCCCACAAGCATTTATGGTTGAAATTGGTTTTGACTTATTTTTATTTAAGAAATAATTGGGATGGAGAGATTGCTCCATGGTTAAGAGCATATACTGCTCTTGGAGAGGACCTAGGTTTGGTCCCAAGCACCCACACCAGGGGAGTACTCTATGCAGCTCTAGGGGAATCCATCTGTTCAGGCACCAGCATTCACATACCCACAGACATGCATAACCCCACCCCACCCCATACAATTAAAAATGGTGAAAAAATAAAATAAAACTTTTAGAAATGATCTTCTATAGCAATCTAAACATCTGTCCATAAATAAAGGAAATCAGACTCTCTATCTATCTATCTATCTATCTATCTATCTATCTATCTATCTATCTATATCATGATGGAGCATGCCAACAATCCCAGCACTGGAGGAATGTAGAAGGATCAGAAGTTCAAGGTAATCAACTACATATAAGAGTGTAGGTCCAGCTTGGGCTACATGAGACCCTGTTTTGAAACAAACAAAATAATGTGCTGGCTAGTTTTTCCTATCTTGACAAATACTAGAGTCACCTGGGAGGAGGGAACCTCAATTGAAGAAATGCTTCCATCAGATTGGTCTGTTGGCAGGTCTGTGGGCCAGTGGGTGTGTAAGGTATAAAAAAAGCATCTGAACAGGAGCCAGTAAGCACAACTCAACAGTCCCCACTGTGACTTCCCTCAATGATCGACAGTAATCCAGGCAACAGGTAAGTCACAAACCCTTTCTTCCTCACTTTGGTTTTGGTCATAGGGTTTTTTTTAATAGAGGGAGAAAGCAAACTGGGACAGAAGTCAGTGCTGGAGAATAGGCTATTTCTGTGACAGATCTGTTCATGTTGCTTTCTGGGAGGATTGTGGGAGTCTTCGGAACTCTTGGAGTGCTCGAGCTTAATGAACTGTTAAGGGAAGATAAGAGTGTTGGGAGAGATGGAGAAGACGGAAGCCCGGCTTGTGAAGTTTCAGAGGGAAGCAAAGGCTCCGTTGGGGCCATTGTCGTAATACAATTTGAATTAAGAATCTATAGAAGTGAAGCCTCTGCTTTGCTAGGACAATCAATGCTGGCCAGCAGGGGCTGAGGAATCAGCTGAGATTAATAACCCAGCATCATTGAGGGGAAGTCTTCTGGGCAGTCTTTCCTCAGGGTCAGCACACAGAAGCTGTGATCCAGGGTTGGATGGGGGCCAAGGTTGCAACTCAAGCTGGCAGCGAGCTTGGGAGTGTCTCCTGTGGGAGAACTGTAAGTTTGCATTTGTTTCTCTCTGCGCTCGACTGTGAACTGTGGATGTGATGTGGCCCATTGCTTCCAATGCCTGCTGCTGTGAGCAAAAGTTAACCCAACCTCCACCCAGTTGCTTTATATCAGGATTTTTTATCACGGCGACAGAAACTAAGACAGCATGCACTCATGCATCAGTTAAAACCGGGGGTGTTCAATTCGGAACACACAAGCCACAGGAGATAGCTTGCCTCCTGCCAGGAAGGTTCTTTCCTTATGAGATCCACCTGCCTCTGCTTTTTGGATGCTGAGATTGAAACTGTGCATTGGCATGGCTAGCTATTTCTATTTTTAAATAATCCCTAATCTTGACTTTCATCTTATAGATTTTCATACCATGTTTATTTATTTGTTTTTGAGACAGTGTGTCATGTACTACAGGTGTGTCTGAGTTTGCTATGTAGTTAAGGGTGGTGACCTTGAACTTCTAATCCTCTTGCCTCCTCTGAGTGCTGGGATTAGAGATCTTCACCTCCACACCTAGTTTATATGTGCATCTAAGAAGCAAGCACTCTACCAGTTTAGTTATGTCTCTGACCTGTGGAGGGGCCAAGCGCCTACTTGTATGGGCACCTACAGAACCCAGAAGTTACAACAGAATTTTCCCCTCAATCCTCCATTTTGTTTTTGGAGTAGGGTGAACCTAGAGCTCACTGATTGGCTAAACTGACTTCCCAGAAAATCCCCAGGGTCATCCTGTTTCTATCCCCCAGTGCTGGGTTATAGGTGCATAATACCATGTCTGGCTTCTTATAGCATCCCTGAGCTGACTAGCAAGTACTTTACCCAGGAAATCTTCCCCAACCCATGTTTTTTGTTTTTGTTTTTTAAATCAATTATTACTTGGTTTTAACATTGTGAAAACATTGTGTCATTTTCCAAGTGTGGGTGGTAGAGAGTTTGGGTTTAGAGTCAAGTTGACTGGTTGTTGCTTCTCCCCTCTATTCTCACATTGGGCAGTCTGTCATGGGGAGATGGCTATCTTCTCTGTACCTTTATTTTCTAATCTATAAAGCAGGAAGAGAATATACCCTAGCTTCTGTTCTAGGGACGGGAGAAAAGATGTACATAGGGTGGGTCAGTGGGTCATTGTGTGCTCACTGCATCAAGTAGATCCTCAGGTGAGGATGGAGGCAGGAGAAGGAAGGACTACCCTTGGTCTTGTTTTCTGTACTGTTTGTGTGTAGTTGAGATGGTAGTGTGGTTCTCAGTGTGTAAGTATAACAGCTACTCTTTACTGTCACCTGGACTGGATTAGAATTACCTAGGAGACACATGTGGGTGTGTCTGTATGTGTTTCCAGACAAGCTCATACCACAGGCTGTGGTCCCTGGGAAATAAAAATAGAATGTGGCAGGATAGATGGCTCGGTGGTTAGAAGTGCTTCCTGCTCTTCTAAAGAACTCGAGTTCAGTTCCTAGCACACATATTGGGAACAAACACCTGTAACTCCAGCTCCAAAGGGGATCTGACATCTTCTGGGGGCACCTGCAATCACATATATCTCACACATATACACATAACTTAAATGAAAAAGTAGAAAGTGAACAGAACACTGGCATTCCTCATGTTGTTTCCTGACTGTAGATGCTGTGTGAGCAGCTACCTCATGTTCTTGCACCTCATGCTTTCCTCACCTTGATGAACTTCATCATCTCAAACTGTGAGCCAAAGCAGACCGTTTAGCAACAGGAAAGTGACCAGTGCAGTGTGGCTGTGCACACAGGTACTGTTATAGAACAAGCTATAGCATTTTGTTTGTTTGTTGTTTTGTTTTGTGAGACAGGGTTTCTCTGTGTGTAGCCATAACTGTTGTGGAACTTGCTCTGTAGACCAGGCTGGCCTGGAACTCACAGAGATCCGCTTACCCCTGACTCCCAAGTGCTGGGTGTGATTAAAGGTGCACACCACAACTGCCTGGCACATCTTATTTTTTTTTTTTTTTTTAAGAATTATTTATTTATTTTATGTGTGTGAGTACACTGCAGCTGTCTTCAGACTCATCAGAAGAGGGCATCAGATCCCTTTACAGAGGGTTGTGAGCCACCATGTGGTTGCTGGGAATTGAACTCAGGACCTCTGGAAGACAAGTCAGTGCTCTTAACCACTGAGTCATCTCTCTAGCCCCACGAATCTTACATTTTTAACAACACTCCACAATGTCATTTTAAACTGTTGTGTGACAGGCATCCTGTGGTCCCAACCAGCCCTGACTGTTGGACCACTGAGTGATTTCTAACTGTTTTTTAGCCTCATGCCTATGTTTAACTACTTTTCACAGGTTGCTGAACCTTGTATGCTGTCACATGGAAGGAATGCAAGACAGTTTACAATCCCAGTGCCACAGTGATGTCTCAATTCCAAATTTAAGCAAGAAATTCAGGAAATACACACAGCTGAGAAAAATCCCGGTTATCTAGGTGGCAACTGATTCAGAAAATAAAATCTCTCAACAACAAATCGAATAACCAAGCCGGTGTTGCAGAAAAAAGAGATCTGTGAACAGACAGCCAGGGGAAACTTATTAATGAAACGAATGCTTTGGGGGAGTTCTCCCAGTGGGTACAGCACTCACTGCCCAAGCCTGAGGACCCTGCTTAGATCACCTCACACTCACACCAAGACTGGGAGTGGCAGCAATGCACCTGCAAGCCCAGTGCTGTGGAGGTGAAGACAAGCAGATCACAGGGACTCAGCAGCTTCTCAGTGTAGCTGAATCAGGGGTGTGCTCCATGTTCAGTGAATGGCTCTGTGATGGCTATTCTCGGTTGTCAACTTAACTATTTCTGCAATTAACTAAAAACTCAAATGAATGGGAACACCTGTCAGGGTTTTTTTTTTTTTTTTTTTTTTTTTTAAATTAAATCATTTGAATCTATGAAGGTTTTTTCTCATCTTTGACATGGGAAAATTGCCTTTTAATATGGCTTACACCTTCTGCTGCAGCCTATAGAAAGGACACAGAAGAAGAAAAGTCTCTGCCTGCTTGTTCTCTTACTGGCAAGTCCATTCCTTCACTGGCATTAGAGTCTAGGTCTTTGGGATTCTGTTATATACTGAATACTAGCTGAGACACCCAGTTTCATGGACCGAACAATTACTGGATTCTTGGACCTTCAGCTCTTAGGCAGCTATTGTTTGATTAGCTAGACCACAGTCTGTAAGTCATTCTAATAAGTCCTATCTATCTATCTATCTATCTATCTATCTATCTATCTATCTATCATCTATCTGTTGATCCTCTATCTATTGATTATTGATAGATATATAGAGAAATTCATTTTAGAAGTTCTGTTACTCTAGAGAGCTCTGACTAATACAGACCCTATATCCAAGGAGAAAAACAGGTGGAGAGCATTGCGTAAGACATTGCTACATCGTCCTCTGCTTTCTATACATTCGTGCATGCGTGGGGGACACACACATGTATACATATCCACATAAAAAGAAAAAAGAAAGCTATTGATGCTTGAATCAAAGTGAGACTGAGAGATGACCAGGCTTTGGTGGTTTGTGTTAGACAGTCTCCTGCATAACCCAGGGTGGTCTGAAACTTTGCCTCAGCTTCCCAAGAGTTCTGGAATCCCAGGTGTGAACCACCACACCTACCCAGCCCCAACATACTCTTAGAGCAAGTAAAGGCCTGGCAACTCAGCCCTAAACACATGCAGAGGAGGCAGGTGCTGTTCCTCCCAGCATCCTTCCTCTACTTCAGGGAGCAGGGAGCAGTGGCAGGACAGACTGCCCAGGTGCTCAGCACTGAGGCTTCACTCAGTGTTATCTCTTCTGTTACAGATAAGATAAGGGAGAGAGATTAAGAACTTGCCCAGAAGGCACCACATGACTAGTCAGCAATGAGACTTGGCTTATATCCATTGTAAAGGGTGTGATGCTTTGGCTGCTCCCACCCCAAGCCCATGAATTCTTGCTGGCAGCTGCTAGGTGGTGGAGAGCAGAGGTATTCACCAACAAAGGACTCAGCTCAAGGATCCTGTTGTTGAGAGCTATCTGCTCATTGTCACACTATCTGTGCTCACCTACTACTGTGGTGTCTTTATTAAATAACTATGAGTATTGGGGGGGGGGAACCAGTTAGAAACAGAAATAAACACAGTCTACCCATTGATAGGTAAGATAGCAGTGTGAAAACATCAATCTCAGTTCCAACCAACCTCTGAGGACCACTTTCTGGTTGAATTCCAACTTCTTAAAGTGTGGCTGGTTTTTTGTTTGTTTGTTTGTTTTGTTTGTTTGTTTGTTTGTTTTGGTAGCTGGGGTGGGGGAAACCTAGATAAGCAACTTGAAAAGAGAGAGAAGAGAGAGTTAGGGGCTGGGAGATGGCTCAGAGGGTGAGATCACTTACCATGTGAGTACGAGAATCTGGGTTTGACTCTCTGGTGTCTATATAAAAGCCAGGGCATTGGCTTGCATGCTTGTAATTTTAGGAGTGGAACTGCAGAGACAGGTAGATCCTGGAAGCTCACTGGCTGGTTAGCTGGCCTAGCCTACAAGGTTCAGAGAGCCTGAGAATGGTCTTTTCCCAAGGGAACAAGGTAAACCACAATAGAGGAAGATATTCCATGTTCTCTATTGGTGTGTCTGTTGGAGGCCAGTGGAAGATGTCAGACATCTTTCTTGCTCTCCACCTTACTGTTTTGTTTGTTTGTTTTGTTTTGTTTTGCTAAGTCTAGCTGGCCACTGAAGCTCCAAGATGCTCCTGTGTCTGTGCTATTTCAGCTAGTGTTACCGGGACACATGGCTATCCTTGGCTTTTGTCGGGGTTGCTGGGGACAAAGCTCAGTCCCTCATGTTTGCACAAGTGCTCTTACAAGCTGGGTCTTCTTCCCCCACCACAAGGGAGGTTTCATTTTAGCTCATGTATTGGCGTTTGGGTCTGTGTCAAGGCTAGCATGGTAGAGGCACAGGGTAGAGAGGCTTTACTCATCATGGCTAGTAACTTCATTTGTTTATGGTGTTCTCAGTAGTTTCAGGACTGTACAAAGAGCCTGCTGGGTCCACAGTCTCCTGTAATCATTTTATTTAGTCAAAATAGCTTAGTCTTGAAAAATAGATTTTATACCTGAAAATCAGGGCTGGACAAATGACTCAGCAGTTAAGGGTGTAGACTGCTCTTTTAGAGGACCCAAGTTCAACATTGTCAATAAGACAAAATGGCAACCAACAGATTGGGAAAAGATCTTTACCAATCCTACGTCCGATAGAGGGCTAATATCCAATATATACAAAGAACTCAAGAAATTATACTCCAGACAACTAAATAACCCTATTAAAAATGGGGTACAAAGCTAAACAAAGAATTCTCGACTGAGGAAACTCAAATGGCCAAGAAGCACCTTAAGAAATGCTCAACATCCTTAGTCATCAGGGAAGTACAAATCAAAACAACCCTGAGATACCACCTCACACCAGTCAGAATGGCAAGATCAAAAACTCAGGTGATAGCAGATGCTGGTGAGGATGTGGAGAAAGAGGAACAGTCCTCCATTGTTCGTGGGTTTGCAAGCTGGTACAACCACTCTGGAAATCAGTCTGGTGGTTCCTCAGAAAATTGGACATAGCATTACCTGAGGATCCAGCTATACCACTCCTGGACATATACCCAGAAGATGCTCCAACATATAACAAGGACATATGCTCCACTATGTTCATAGCAGCCTTATTTATAATAGCCAGAAACTGGAAAGAACCCAGATGTCCCTCAACAGAGGAATGGATACAAAAAATGTGGTACATTTACACAATGGACTATTACTCAGCTATTAAAAATAATAAATTTGAGAAATTCTTAGGTAAATGGATGGAATTAGAAATTATCATCCTGAGTGAGTTAACCCAATCACAAAAGAACACACATGGTATTTACTCACTGATAATCGGATGTTAGCCCAAAAGCTTGGAATAGCCAAGACTCAACTCACAGACCACATGAAGCTCATGGAGAAGGAAGACCAAGTGTAGATGCCTTGGTCCTACTTAGAAGGAGTAACAAAAATACTCAAGGGAGCAAATATGGAAACAAAGTGTGGGACAGAAACTGAAGGAGGGGCCATCTGGAGACCATTCCACCTGGATATCCAGCCCATGTGCAGTCATCAAAGGTAGATGCTGATATGGATGGCAGGAAGTGCATGCTGACAAGAGCCTGATATAGCTGTCTCCTTAGAGGTCTGCCAGAGGCTGACATATACAGAGGTTGATGCTCTCAGCTAACCACTGATCTGATCAAGCGTTTCCCAATGGAGAAGTTAGAGAGAAGACTGAAGGAGCAGAAAGGGTTTGTGGCCCCAAGAGGAGAGCAACAATACCAACCATCCAGAGCTCCCCAGGGTCTAAACCACCAGCCTGGGAGCACATAGGGAGGGACCCATGACTCCATCTGTACATGAAGGGGAGGATGGCCTTGTCGGGCATAGGTGGGAGAGGAGATTCTTGGTCCCATGAAGGATGAACACCTAGTTGTGGGGGGGGGGGATTAGAGGGTGAGGAGGTGGGAGTGGGGGGGTAGGTGGGAGCATATCCTCATAGAAGCATGAGGAAAGGGGTTGAGATAGGAGGTTCCTGGTTGGTTGGGGTGAGGGGGGAAAGGGGATAAAATCTGAAATGTAAATATAATGTCCAATAAAAATAAATTAAAAAAAAAAAGAGGACCCAAGTTCACCTCCCAGCTCACAGCCAACTGTAACTCTAGTCCCAGAATATCTAATGCCCTCTTCTGGCTTCCATGGGCACCAGGCACAAAAGTGGTGTGCAGATATACATGCAGACAAACACCCATACACATAGATAAGTAAGATGGAGAACTATGAAGCCAAATGGTTAAGCCGACAATTTACTCAGACAGATGATACAAGCTATATAAAATATTTCCTTCTAAGAAAACTCATTTTTGCTCTTTTGTTAATCTTGGAGTTAAAACCCAAGGTCTGAAGCTTTTGTAGAGTTGCTTTGTCCCTTTTAAATGACTGACTCAATGATTTAAACATACTATTATGTCAACAGGTTAAACGGTGGTAAATTCGGTTAGCCAATGACTTGCTCAAGTCCCTCTGAGCTCAGTGTGTGGCTGGTTTGAAGACCTGCTGCCTCATAATCTGAGGAGATCCATAGAGGCCGGGTGCCTGGATCTAGATTCCATCAGTAGATATCTATTTGATGCCCAGTAGATTGTCCCAGACACTAAAAAACAAAAATCTTTAAGGTTATGGGCTCACAGCTAAGAGGTCGAAAGGGTTTTCTTAAACTATGAACCCCATGACTGTAGTCTCAGTGTAGAACTCTGGGATCAGAGACCGTGACTCAGTCTGGATGTGAGTGGTATGGAGTGTTAAGAAAACATCCATGTCTGGGATCTGGTCTCCCCCACCTGTGCATGTTTCTCTGTGACAGCAGAGACTTGTCATCAACTGTTAATAAGGCTGATTCCACACTTTGCTTCTTCTGCTTTTAGAGAGAGACACAGACACCCCCATTCAAACCAAGGCTTTCCATGCAAGGTCAGAAGCAGAACTGGACCCCAGTGTTTGTCTTGGAGAGAGTCCTCATGTGGATGGTGGGGGCATGCAAGATGGAGTTTCGGGAGACATAGTTTCCAATGCTACCATCTAAGTGAGTTAAATGTAGACTCAGACTTCTGTCCTGCAGTCACTTCAGCAGGGCAGACCTTCCCCATCCTTGAACAGAAGGTGCATGTTCCTTCTGTATAGCTGCCTGGTTTTTCTCACTCTACCACAAAGGCCTGTGACAAAGCCCAGAGGTGATACCACAGTTTTGGGGGAGACGCCATCAACTGAAGGAATACTAGAGCAGTGTTCTCAGGGTTAGTTAAAATATACACAGCAGTTATGTCATTTAGACTGCCTGCAGTGGAGGCTCCATTTGAGAAAACATATAGAGAAACGGCTTCTCCCAGGTTCCATTTGTGAAAAGAAAAGTGTGTGAGTACATCCATAACACAGTACATTTGAATCCATACAGAAGCAGCATTGGTACCCAGGGACATTCCCAGCAGTGACCAGGAAAAGTACGTGGCAAGAATGGAAGTAGGCTGGAGAAATGGCTTGGCCATTAAGAGCACTTGCTGCTCTTGCAGAGGACCCAGTTCAGTTCCCGCAAGCATGTCAAGCTGCTTACAGCAGTCTGTAACTCCAGCCCCTGGGAATACGACATCCTCTTCCAGCTTCCAAGGGCCTTGCAAGCATATGCCACACAGAGACACAAAAATACCCATTTAGAGAACCCCTTTTTAAAAATGGAAATAGAACTTGTTCGTAGTGTATATAATTACTTGCAAAATAACAGAGCCATGGAAATGTCACGTGCAAATTTTAGTGATGATGTCACAGTATATCAGATAAGAATGTGTTTATTAAAATGGATAGGGACTAGAGAGATGGCTCAGCAGTTAAGAGCACTGCTTGCTCATGCAGAGGACTCAGGTTTGATTTTTCAGTACTTCCTGCATAGAGGCTTACAACCATTTGTAACTCTAGTTCCATATGGGATTCAACACTCTCTTATCTCTGTGGGCACCAGGCATGCACATAGTGCATATCCATACATTCAGGCACACACACATACACATAATATAATATAATAGTTTAAAAAGCATGTAAAACCTTGGCGGTATGGATGGTAAAGTTTGACTGCACCAGGATACTCCCACCGACCTTCGTGCCAGTCAACACTGCAGGAAGAGCTTACAAAACACATAAGTCAAGATTTTCCTTGCTTACTGTCCAGAAATGTCACAGTAACAAAATCTCAAGAGAATGCTCAGCCTCACATACAGTACACACCCACACATGTGCCCTCACACGCACACATGAGCGTGCACACCCCACACCACACGCGGCCCGTCCCTTTCTATCAGCAGATTCTTGGGGATGAGGTCAGAGGCAGACAGCATACATAGCTGGTTAAACCACATTGGATTTGTGACTTCTAAACATGAAAATCTGAACCAGAAATTACAAAGAAAAGAAATTAGATGGAAAAAAACCCCACATGATTTCTTTTACCTTTTTTTTTTCCATTTCCCCATGTCTAGCCTCCTAAAGCTGAGAAACTCTCTTCCAAAATTTCCTAAAGCTGACCTTCCATCTGGCCCTGTGGGTGGGCTCTAAGAAGGTGTCACTTGCCCATGTTTTCAAGCCATTCAATCAAACACTAGAGGTCTTGAAAGCGGCTGCCCTGAAAATTAAGTCAGGCTGCACCCAGGTCTGCAACCAGATTGCACTGTATGGTGTCCCCCTTGACCATCTTCCAAAGGGAGCTTGAATTTGCCCCTCAGATCTGACTGGTGCCCACCCAACTTTATGGTTTTTTTTTTCCCCTTCACTAAACAATTGCAAGCTGTTTATAACAAATTCCTCTTGCTCAGTGTTTGCATGAAACCATAAGAACAAACACTACAAAGGCTCTCTGCAGACGTGTTTCCCATTACCAAGTGATTTAGGGCCCCACAAAGGATGAAAAATATGCAAAGCAGCCCTCTCCCTGTTCTTGGGTGAAAAAATACTATTATAAGGTCTTTTATATTGTCATAAAGTGTAAGGACTGTGCCCAAAGAGAGACATTGCTCTCAGGTGAGGTGTTTATGTCCCAAGTAAAGAGACTGTGCCACCAGTGGTCACCTTCCTCGCTTTCTCAGCCCACCCACTACTCGCGCTTTCTTCTGTAAATTTCTTTCAGTAAATGTTATGTCCTTAACCACATGGTGTCCTGGGTCTAACTTAGAGATTTGCTGGCTCACAGAAGTCAGGATGTCTCAGGGACAAAATGGGTTTTTTAAAATTAGTTAGTTGGTTAGCTAGTTGGTTAGTTAGTTAATTTGTGTTGGGGAATACATGCGTGTGGAGACTAGAGGACAAACTCATGTGTGGCTACTCAGGCATTGTCCACATTGTTTTATTGAGCCAGGGTCTCTTACTTGAAAAAGCTTGCCAAGTGGGCTAGGCTGGATGGACAATGAGCCCCAGAAATCTCGATGGCACCTCCACAGAGTTGGGATTACCAGTTCACATGGGTTCTAGAGATCAAAATTATGTTCTCATGCTTGTAAGGACTACTTTACCGACTGAGCTATCGACCTATCTCACTCTAACCAAAAAAAAAAAAAAAAAAAAAAAAAAAAAAAAACCCAAAAACAACAACAACAACAAAACACTTCTAGAGTACCTATGAGAGCCTCCAGTAAGTTCCGAGGCTAATCGGTCTGAAGTTGTTCCAGTGTAGTAGAGCCAAAGAAATACTATGGGGTTCCTTCCACCCAAGCTGGAGAACCCTGAGAATGTATGGTTGCTCCTGCCGCCAATCAAGATGAGACTCAAACCCAGTGTCTTAGGGATTTTTTTTCTTTTAGCTTTTTTTTTCTTCTTGAGACAAGGTTTTTCTATATATCCCTGGCTGTCCTGGAACTCACTCTGTAGACCAGGCTGTCCTCGAACTCAGAAATCTGCCTGCCTCTGCCTCGTGCGCCACCACTTCCCGGCTTGTCTTGGGGTTTTATTGCTGTGAAGAGACACCATGACCATGACAACTCATATAAAGAACAACATTTAATTGGGGCTGGCTTACAGTTTCAGAGGTTTAGTCCATTATCCTCATGGTGGGAATTGTGGCAACATGCAGGCAGACATGTGGCCTTGGAGGAGTCAAGAGTTCTATATCTTGATCTGAAGTCAGCCAAAAGTCGTCTGTCTTCTACAGGCAGTCAGGAGCAGGGTCTCTTCCCTACTGGGCAGAGCCTGAGCATATGAGGGGACCTTAAAAACCTGCCTACACAGTGACACACTTCCTTCAACAAGGCCACACCTCCTATAGTGCCACTTCCCATGGGCCAAATATATTCAAACCATCACACCCAAGTAAGCCCACCCCTCGTCACAGCAGCAAGCTGTTTCCCCAAAATTGCTCCAGCATCTCTGGGACCTGTAGCCATTTGGGGTTAAAAACAGGCTTTGTTCCTGGACAAAGAATTTCCCTCCAGCAGTGAGTATAGCTAAAGAAATGGCCAGCCTTGCCAATAACAGGTCATAGCAGTAGCTGGAAAGAATAGTGTGCATGCAGAAGGGAGGGCTGGCATCATATAATCAAGGTCCTCTCCCTTGGGTTTGAGACTCCTTCCATGAGCCTTTCTCCCACCTTGTGGGGCCCCCATGTGATTATGACTGTGAGCATTCATTGGTCTGGAACTATTTAGTCCTGTTTTTTGTCCTAGTGTGTGACTTTCTCTGTATCCTTACTATGTAATTTATGTATTAGAAACTTAACCACCCAATCCATCAAGTCCACTTGCCAATGGTATTGAGAAGTGAGTCTTTGGAAAGTCATTGGCTATAAAGCCTGAGGTTGAAGATGGCAATAGAAGCTATAGAAGGAGTAACCTGGGTTTATACTTTGGCTCTGTCCATCATGTAATGATGAAATAACAAGGTTGTCACCCAGTGTAGCCCTTTGACTTCAGACTCTAAAGCTTCTAGGATTGTAAGAAATAAGGTTTTTTTCTCTGTAAATTACCCAGACTATACTTTTGTCACAAAGAACCAATACTAGAAGCATGGTAGTTTGGGCTTGTAATTCTAGTACTTGAGAGTACTGAGGCAGGAGGATTGTTGTCAGTTTATAGTCAGCCTAGACTACATTCATCATTTTGTACCAGGCTACACCAAATATGACCTTTTTCGGGAAAAGTGAAGACTCCAACTGAAATACCAGATAACCCCATGGGGTTAGGGGTAAGACCTTCATAGAGTCAGAGATCTCTGTATATAATCTTGAGTCAACTGAAACATAGGATTAATTACTCAGTGGGGTTCTCCATAAGTGACATAAAATACAGCTATGGTGTTTTGACACCTGTCTTAGTCAGGGTTTCTATTTCTGCACAAACATCATGACCAAGAAGCAAGTTGGGGAGGAAAGGGTTTACTCAGCTTATACTTCCACATTGCTCTTCATCACCAAAGGAAGTCAGGACTGGAACTCAAGCAGGTCAGGAAGCAGGATGTTACTTACTGGCTTGCTTCCCCTGGCTTGCTCAGCTTGCTTTCTTACAGAACCCAAGACTACCACAATGGGCTGGGTCCTTCCCCCTTGATCATTAGTTGAGAAAGTGCCTTACAATTGGGTCTCATGGAAGCATTTCCTCGAGGTAGGCTCCTTTCTCTGTGATAACTCCAGCTTGTATCAAGTTGACACATAAAACCAGCCAGTACAACCCCTAAGAATAGAAAGCAGGCATTGTTACCCTTGGGTTACATATAGAATCTTAGTATGACTGTCTTGGATCCACTGACTTGAATAAACCTGGCTTTGCAGTGATGTGACTTACACATCTGAGTTGGGGAAGGGATCTGTGAGTTACGGAGTTAAACCAACCCCAGCATGAGTTTAGTCAGTATAGATGGCTTAAATTCTAGAAGCTTAAAAAGTAGTGATCAGCTTTCAAAGATAATATACTTTGGGGGCGGGGGGAGGAGGTTCGAGACAGGGTTTCTCTGTGTAGCCCTGGCTGTCCTGGAACTCACTCTGTAGCCCAGGCTGGCCTTCAACTCAGAAATCTGCCTGCCTTTGCCTCCCAAGTGCTAGGATTAAAGGCATGTACCACCACTGCCCAGCGATAATATACTTTTTAAAATCATTCTTCCTGAAAAATTTAACTCATTATTAGTTCTTTCTAAAAATTCGATTAGTTGATTAATATAGTGTATATATGTGTATGCAGTGGGCAAGGAATGGACTTCAAGAGTTTGTTTTCTCTTGGTGTCATGTAGGTCCGGGAAATCAAACTCAGGTTGTCAGGCTTGGTGTCAATTATCTTTACCTGCTCCACTACTGTTCCTTTCTTCAATCTATCTATCTATTTGTCTGTCTATCATCTGTCTGTCTGTCAATCTGGGAGTTTTGTCTACATGAGTCTATGTATCTATGTCTATGTGATAAGAGGCAAGAAAAAGGTGTCAGAATCCCTGGAATTGGAGTTACAGATGATTCAGCATCCCTGGAATTGGAGTTACAGATGATTCGGCATCCCTGGAATTGGAGTTACAGATGATGTAGAACACCATGCACATGCTGGATATTGATTCTGAGTTCCCTGTGCTCTTAACCTCTGATCTATCTCTCCCACTCAGTTCTTTTTAAAAACATGTATGTTGGGGATTAAACTCAGGTCTCTAGCTGGGCATGGTGGCACACACCTATAATCTCAGCACTCAGGAGGCAGAGGCAGGTGGATCTCTGGAGTTCCAGGCCAGCCTGTTCAGGGACAGAAAGGTCTGTGTAGAAAGACCCTATCTAAAAAAATAAATAAATTAAAAAAAAAATTAAAAAAATTAAAAAAAAATTTAAAAAATGCAAAAAAAAGAAAGACCCTATCTTAAACAAACAAACAAAAATAAAAACCACACAAATAAATGAACAACAAAACCAAAACATTAAACCCCAAACCTCATGTTTGAATTATGTGTTCTAAAATAGGGTTCATTCTTTAGTTCAGGCTGCTCTGAAACTCACTCTGTAGTCTAGGCTGGCTATAAACCTACAACAGTCCTCCTGCCTCAGCTTCTCAAGTGCTAGAATTACAGGCCCAAACCACCATACTTCTAGTATTGGTTCTGAGTGACAACAGTATCCGTCTCATGGTAACATATGTTTGGAAGCTGTGAAGATGGTTTTAAATAATTAAGTGTTAAGCCAAAGAAAAAGAAATAAGACCTGGTTACTGTGGAAATGGTTTCAAAAAGTAACAGAGCAAAGAAAGTCGTACATTAAGACAGTTTCCAAATACACTGCTGTAAACTTCAGAGCAGTAGGCTATAGCCAAAAGGGAGCCTTGCTGTGGACTTCAGTGCTGTCTGATCATACTTTCAGCTTCCAGACTGGTAGAAGCTAGAGGCCTGCTAGGCTAATATAGTCCAAAAGGTTTCTCCTGATAGTCACAGGGATGTTAAACCAGACATGGAGATAAGCAAGGAATGGCTATTAAGAGGCTTAAGACAGCCCAAGGTGACATAATTTGCTCTGGACCTGCAGCACCACAACCTTCTCACAGTCACTGAAGCTCCATTGAATTAACCACTTTTGTAGACTCTTCAACGCAGGTGAGCCTTTCTGGGAACGTCACTCACAAAGTGTTGCTGGAGTGCATTCATAGCCGACCTTGAGCTTAGTGACTGTTTTGCATGAACACCAACAGGACCAGAAGTTCATGTTGCACTCATGTCAATTGGTTTCACAATGGTTGTTTTTACCGAATGGGACATGGAAAGTCTACCCCATCTCCCACTTTTATATAAACTTGCACACAAGGTTAACATACTATATCTCACCCTGAAACACAAAGAGCTGCATTGGTATGCAAATACCAAGGATGCTGTGGTACTCTCTCGGTTCAGCTTCACAACACTCGGTTCAGCTTCACAACACTCGTCTTATGTGAGAATAACAACCAAATACCTAAGGGGCAATAAGGGGGCGGGGGTGCTGATGCAAAGCCAGGCCCTGAACTCACAACTCAAGCAATGTACTTCCTCCAAGTGTTTTCTGTTATGAGCAGAAAATGAGTTGTTTTGATAGTTTTTTGAGTCTCTTTTGTTTTAGGAACATTGGATTTTTGTTTTGTTTTGTTTTGTTTAAACATAAGAGACAGAGATATGAGATGTAAATAGCTGTTTTCCTTGCAAGTATCTGCAACAAAACTCAGAGTTTCTTTTTGTTGGGTATAATTTATCATTTCTTAAGTCAGAATGATTGCTGGGAGACACGTGGTAGAAACTCTCCTACAGTAAATGAAAGAGTAATTGAACCTATTTGGGTACGGGGGTGCTGTAGACGGCCACTGCTGGATCACCAGCAATATAAACAGTAGGTTTATCACAAAATAAATAAATGTAATCTACAGTCTTCCATCTAACTGTATCGAAAAATATTTGGAGTACATGGCCACATGTTCAGTCAATTTGGTCTCAATAATGTTATTGGCATGACAAGGCCAGTGACTATTGCCAAAGTCAACAAGGTAGGCCAGGAGGGACTGGACAGTTTACATAAGAGTGGTGACATGGCTTGTCACAAGCTTCACCTTCATCTAGATGCAGTTTTGGTTTGGAACCATCTATATTTGGAATTCCCTGGATCTAAACTTGATAAGACTTTGGTCATGATTAATGACAATGACAGAATATATGTGAAAAATTGGTCCTGAAAAGTCAGTGGGCTGATGGGATGGCTCAGTGGGTAAGGCTCCTGCCAACAAGCCTGGTGACTTACATTCAATCATGGTTCCCACATGATGGAAGAAGAGACCCAACTCCAAGAAGTGTTTTCTAGCCCCCATATGTGTGTGCACTTTGCACACATATGCACACCCTCACTTACATGATGAATACATTAAAATGAAATAAAACATTTTAAAGGTCAACTATTAACAAAATGCACTACAGAAAAAATTCCCATATAAGTAGACACATGTACACACACACACACAGAGAAACATAGATACATATATACATAAATGCATGCATGCATGCATACATATATACATACATACATACACACATACACACACAGACAGACACACACATACACTTACATACACACATACACATATACACACATATATTCAGATACACATACACACATACACACAAATACATACACACATACATTCAGATATACATACACACATACACACACACACACACACACACACACACACACATACTAGTAGTTTTATTAATTCTCCCTATACTTATTAGGCTCACAGTGGTTAAGAACAGAGAGTCCATGGTTACAGTACAAGCAAATGACATGGAGGCCTCCTTCCTAGTCTGTCTTCTGTCATCTGAGGAAGGGGTGCACAACTCCCCTTCCTAAAGCAGCTATGGCCAGTTTACTATAGACACTTTCACAAACATAATGTGATGTTCGTGCAGCAGTTCTTTTTCCCTTAGTGGTAGAAAGATCTTTCTGTCTCTCAGGTCTTAGTTCACATGAGCCCAGTTCATTCTTTTTTTATACTGCAGCGCTTGGGATTTTCTTGGCATTATATCATCAGTCTCCCATCATTGGACATTTTAGCCGTTTCAATGGGTAATGCTACACATGATGCAATAGCCGATACCCCTGAACAAAGTTTGCTCCTGAGGTGAACAAACGTATTTAGAGTGTAATTGTTGGGTGGAAAGGTTTATTAATCTGTAATTTTTGAAGTTTTTGTCAAACTGTCCTCCCATGTGGCTTACCAGTCCTCCGAGGAATGCATGCAGATGGCTCCCCACGACTCCCCAGCACAGAACGTTGTCCAACATTTGAATGGTTTCTTTGATTCCGATATTAATGGTAAGCCAGAGTCACACGATTTTAACAGCTTCTTTTGCTTTGGGGGCCTAGAACAGACCAAACAACCATCTATTCATCCATGCAACAAATGAGCATTGAGTCTTTAGTGATTCATTCAGGAACACCTTCTATGTGCCAGGCACGGTGCCAGGCTGGGAGTGCAGTAAGGAGACAATGGTCACAGATTTTATTGACAATGGGAGAGAGAGGGAAAGAAAAATAATGACATACACGGGCTCCAGAAGAAAAAGCCTAGGATGTGTGTGTCTAACAGAAGAGTATTCTGGCCTGGGAGCCACAGAAGCGTCCTTGAAAAGTGCTGCCTGGCCTAGACTATGACAAGAATCATGGAGACTGAAATGTGCACACTTGCACAGAATCTTCCAGAAAATGGAGCAGAGGATATAGAGAAACACAATGCAAGGTACTGTGGGACATGTTCCCCAGTCTCAAGAGACTTGTGGGAAGGAATGGAGAATAGCTTGTTCTGAGCACTTAGCTAAAAAGAAAGCACAGGTGGGTCCCATGGCTAAAGCATGTTATGTAGCTGTGTGCCTGGTTGGTTGGTTTTCTGGATCTGTTTTATGCTGTTATATCTCTTAACTCAGTGTTCTTCACTGTGCTGGGTGTTGTGAGCCTCCTTCCTCAGCATACCTGCTGAAGGGCAGAGCTCTGCTCAGGAGTCCCAGCCCCAGGAATCTCTCTATTTTCTCATTTGTGTAAGGAGTACAGGGCAAGGCAGATGGGTCATCAGCCTGTCCAGCTGTGTGTCACTCCAGGACTGTTGTTAAGAGACAATGCTTAGTGTGTGTAGAATAAGAAGTCAGGAAGCTACCAATAGACATTATTACAGAGCATCAGTGGAACGATGCTCACATTGGCTGTGAACCTAACGCACTTTTCAAACGTTATGAAGTAGGCCAGGTGTGATGGCACACACCTTTAATCCCAGCACTACTGAGGAGGCAGAGGCAGGCAGATCTTTGTGAAATGGGCCAGCCTGGTCTACGTAGCAAGTTCCAGGACAGCCAGGGCTACATAATGAGACCCTGTCAAAACAAGTTAGCAGTGACTTCTACACAAACACATGATCATGCTCTTGCCAAAGCTATACATAATTTGTAAATGGATGAGGGAAGAAGAGGTTAGGACTCACTCAAAAGAGAAGTTGTAGAGCAGAATTCATTTAGTCACCCAGACAAAGGAATATTGGTGTTAACTTGCTATCAGATGCAAGTGTATCATCCCATTTTCTCCAGTACACTGTGGTCTTTGGGACTGTTTATAGATAGTCATTTGATAGTCATTTAAACAAAGGCGAACAGCATGTCTGGGTGAGGGGGGATCAATATTTCTCAAACAAGAATTCATTTACCTTGGTGTTGGGTTTTGCCCACTTCACAGCACAGCCTAGATAAAAGCCCCCATCATTCCTCCTTCCCTTTTGTGTGTGCGGAGGTACAGCATGAGCGTACATGTGTTCCTGCAAGTGTCCCTGTTCACACGATGAGGTCGGAAGTTACCACACAGGAATCTTTTCTTTCCATCATACAGATCATCAGGCCTGGCTGTAAATGCCTTCACCCACTGGGCCACCTCTTCAGCCCAACCCCGCTTTTTAAATAGTATGTAACCTACATTCTTTCTAGAGAACAGAAGTCTGCCACCATGTGATCATACCAGAATGATGTTTATAGCCCAGCATTCTGTCAGGACTGGAGAGTCCTGCTCAGAGTGGAGGGCGGAACCCGGAACAAGGCAGACTGCAGCCTGTAATTAGGCATCCCCACAGCCCCAATTAGAGACATCGCTACTCTTTGAACCACCTTTTATTATCTTTATTTCCACCACAAGCCCTCTGACTTTAAGTTCCAGTCACAGAAAGTAAAGCCTTCCTCACATGGCCTGTAAGTTCTGGAATAGCATGAGTGTACCATCAGTTGCTGGCTTTCTCGCTAGTGACTTTCTTAAAAGTAAAGGCTCTGCTGTTGAAAGTGCTTGCTGCCCTTTCATAGGGCTGGCTTTCCAGTCTCAATCTCCCCCCACAACACACGCACACGCGCACGCACACACACAATTTTAAAAGCAAAGGTATAAAATGAAGTAGACCTGGAACTCTGGAAGAAAGCAGACTCAGATGACGGCATCTACAAGAGGGGCCAGGCCAACAGGAAAGATGGAGAGAAAGCCAGGGGGTCCCTGGTGTGTTTGAATCACGAGTTAAATGTTTGGTCACAACGCTGGAGTATTGTCTGGAGGCAGCAGGACCTTCAGAAGGCAGAGCTTAGAGGGAGGAAATCAGCTCCCTGGGGATGTTCCCTTGAAGGAGATGTTGGGACCATGGTCCTTTTTTTCCTCTCTGCTTTACTTCTTGGCCAACAAGAAGTGAGAGGACCCTCTGCTGTGTGATGAACTGCGCCACCACAGGCCAAGCAGCGGACTCAATGGACCTGAAAGACTACTACCAGACTCTGATACATGGTTGTGAGTGGAGGCAGAGAAGCAAGAACCTAAAACTGAAAACCAAACATGAAGATAAGTCATCCACATTCCTGGTGTGGCCGAGTGAGGCAGAGTTTTCGGGTAATATTGCCTGGACACCCTGGTGCTCTTGTCTTGGGATGGTGGGAGGGTTGGCATTAGTTCATGGGTTCTTGGCTCTCTGAAGCTTCCACCTGCGTGAGTTCACAGTGTCCTGGTACAGGGCTGGAGTAGCTACTGTCAATGGCATTTTCCCTACTCTCCTTTCCTAAGTGAATCCAAGTTAGAGTTAGTCTTAAGTGCTGGGCATTGGCATGACTGTAGCCTGCCATGATCTGAAGGACAGGTGCTTTGTGTCTGTGGGGTGTTTGTTTGTTTGTTTGTTTTGTTTGTCTGTTTCTGTGAGAGGACGGCTGTGGTCTGACCAGTTCACATAAGCTCACTGCTTGAGATGGAGAGTGTCAGGAAAGAAGAGGTCTTCACTCAGTATCCTGAACTTCCATTCCTTCTGTCTCTACCCCTCTGGTGCTGCGATCCCAGGTATGAGCCCATGCTCAGTTCCTATGGCACTGGGGATTGAATTTGTGACCTTATGCATGCTAGATAGGCACCTTTCCAAATGAGTTAGATTTCTAGCCCTCTGTTTGGTTGTCTATTTTCCAAGCCTGGGCTTCCAAACCATGCAAAATTCTCATTACAACCTCTCTCTTTTCTCTTAATTTTCCTCTTCTTTTATTCCTTGTCTCCACCCATTATTGTATTAATTCATAATACTTAATTTTTGTATTAATTAATTTTGTATTAATTTTTTAGTTAATTGATTTTGTATTAATTTTTTTGTATTAATCTATAGAGTTCAGAATGGCAGCTAGATCACTGGAAATGATCAGAGTTGGTAAGAGTGGGAGGCCCCAGCTATAGCATATACTTTCAAGGAGCAATAGAATGCCAAAAAAACATTTGGGAGGTTGAGACAGGAGAATAAAGAGTACGAGGCTAGCCTGGGCTATATAGCAACATCCTATCTCACCAGTATCACCACCACTACAACAGCAACAATAAAACCCCAACCTACCAAGCAAACAACAGAAAAACAAAAACCAAAACACTATTGAATCCCCAAAGCAATAGCTGAGAAGTAAGAACCAAAGGGTGTGGATAATTCTCTGAGGACAATGGCTGAAGTGGAAATGCTTCCCAGCTCTGAAGACCTACAGTGTATGTGCCTGTGTGTACCTATGTGCTACGTGTGTGTCTACGTACCTGTGTGTGAGTCTGTGTGCCTATGTGTTGTGTGTGTGTGCCTATGTGCCTGTGTGTAAGTGTGTGTGCGGATACACCACACTGTTAGACCAACTTGAGTGGTCCACAAAGCACCTTAATTTCACAAACTCCAAGAAGTCCTACAACAAAGACAGTACTTATAGAATTCTTTCCCTTGTAGAGTACCCTGAGCTTTTCTATTTTCTCACAAAACTCAAACCACAGTATAAATCGGAGCACTGACTTTCCTCTAAAGAAACAACCTAAAACAGCAGTCTTCATACCACAAGGGCTCATTCAAGAGGCGGACTATGAAAAACACTTGGCGGTGACCTTGATGTGTCTCTGTTTGAGAGATACAAAATTAAATGTGTGTGGAATAGCTCTATTCAGGAATGCTGTCTTTGAATCCTAACGGCATCGATATGTTAAAATACTGGACTCTCCAGAGAAAGATGACCACTACAAGTCTCATCTCCCAAGCACTTGGGACCTTTGTGGATTCAACTGACCAAAGGGGATCAAACTTTGTTTAGTTCGGGGATCAAACTTTATTGTCCCTCTATAGAGTTTGGTGTTGCTTTGCTTTCCCACTAGGGGTCACTAGAGAGAGACAGGAGACAGGTTCAGACTCTATTACATAATCCTAAAAGTGTTGGTCATGACTTTGGACAACATGTCAGGTAGAGCTTATAAAACCACACACACACACACACACACACACACACACACACAGCCTGAGCTATCTGTGCTGACTCTGACCCAGTGGATTGGAACAGGCCTGAGAGTCTACATCTTAAGTCCCAGGGATGTCAACACTGTTGGGCAGGGGTGTGAGGGTAAAGTCCTAGAGGACCAGCTATCTTGGAAGAGTTTACGATCTCAAGATAGAGTTTTGCCAAAGTCCAGCTCTGTTGCAGCAGTCCAGACTGGTTCCTCTATTTTTTCTTCTCATCTCTCCTCTTCCCTCTTCCCCTCCCCTCTCCCCACTGATCCTTTGCTCCTTTTGCTCAATTCTTCTCAATTTTCTCCTTTTTCTATCAGCTGGACTTCACATATTTTTAAAGCTTAAATTTAATTTTTGTGAGAATTTCCTACACAAACACTATATTTACATCATTTCCTTCCTCCTCTCTGCCTTCCGGCTCTTCCAGTGCCCCTATTCCTTCTCAAATTCATGTCTTCCTTCTGTTATTATTACTCCCACGTGTACATAAACGTGTAAGTAAATAAGTGTGTGAATAACTTGCTGAGTCCTTTTACAGTTGCACATGTGTGCCTGTATTTAGGACTGACCCCTTGGGATTGGATAACCTCCTATCAGGGAGCTCAGTCCAGAGGAGACTTGTTTTTAGCAGCTTCTCATCTAGGGGTGGAGTCCTGTGAGATTCTGAAAATTTGCTTCGGAATTGGATGCATTTGAGTAACAACATACTCCCAAATAGTATCTCACTTAGCATGTCCCATGCTGCAGGAGTTGATAGTTATGCAATAGTGCTATGTTAGGTAGTTTTAGGTCAACTAGACACAAGCCAAAGTCATCTGAGAGGAGAAACATCAATGAAGAAAATGCCTCCATAAGATCAAGCTGTAGGCAAGCCTGTAGAACATTTTCTTAATTAGTGATTCATGGGGGAGGGCCTAGCCCATTGTGGGTGGGGCCATCCCTGGGCTGGTGTCTTGGGTGCTATAAGAAAACAGGCTGAGCAAGCCACTGTGAACAAGTCAATAAGCAGCACCCCTCCATGACCTCCATCTGCTTCTGCTTCCAAGTTCTTGGCCTGTTTGAGTTCCTGTCCTGACTTCCTTTGATGATGAACAGTGTTGCAGAAGTATAAACTGAATAAACCATTTCCTCCCAAGTTTCACTGGTCATGGTGCTTCATCACAGCGATAGTAACCCTGAGTAAGACAAGTCCACATCAGATGCTAGATTGATGCCCTGTTGTTGGGTGTCCTGGTCATTCTGAGTCTTTGGCATTCAACGCCCACATGGAAACCAGGCCACATGAGACCCGTGCATGTATATCTTCACCGCACTTTCCCACTATTTGGCTTGGGAAACCTCCAGAGGGTAGAGCTGCTGGGCTAAAGATTTTTGAAAATTTCCAATAGAGAATTGTGAGGGAAATCTACATCATGATTTTCCAACAGGAAATGGCGTGTGGGCACCACTAGGACAGCAGTAGCATTTCTGGTAACAGGTTGTCAGTCAGAGTGTAACCCAGGAAAGCTGTTTAATGTCTGTGTCCATCATATATGGTCTACTACGCTATGTTGTTTTTCTGGACGAGAGCCAGAATGCATTGAAAACTTGACATGGTCAATATTTAATAAACATTGTGATCATTTTTTATTATTGTTCTCATATATGTTCAGCAATAAACCCAGTATCCTTAAATACCAACGATTCAAAGCCCTGACATCTGTATTTTCCCTAGGGCCCCTACTAAAGTCAGAGCATCACTTTCAGGATAATAAGGTTCTTATCCCAGGTGTGAACAGAAAGGAAAACTTCATTTCCTTCTTCATTTGGACTGAGTTGTGAATGGTGGCTGGACCTGTTTATTGGTCAGGGTTCTCTAGAGTAACAGAACTTGTAGAATGAATCTATCTATCTATCTATCTATCTATCTATCTATCTATCTATCATCTATCTATCTTTCTATGATCTATCTATCAAACTATATCTATATGTAGAGATATATATGCAGTAATACATCAATGGCTGCTTATGGATGGGAGGCCCAAGAATCCAGTAATTGCTGAGTCCATGAGCCTGGATGTCTCCGCTGGTCTTCAGTATATGTTGTAACTCTAAAAAAGCAGACTCTAATGCCAGTGAAAAAATGGACGTTCTAGCAAGGCAAGAGCAAGGCGGCAAAGAACAAAAACTTCCTTCTTCCATGTCCTTATATAGGCTTCCAGCAGAAATCATGGTCCAGATTAGAGACAAGCCCTCCCACCTCAAAGATCCAGATTAGAAGTGGATCTTTTCACTTTATATATTAAGCAAAATTTCCTCACTCAGTTAATTCCAGATGCAATCAAGTTGATAACCAAGAATAGCCATCACAATGTGTTTGGGAGGAAAACAGATCTGATGGTGATGAGGCCCAAGGAGTGGAGTTAGGAGGAGAGGCAGGCTGGGAGGGTACTCTTTCTGCCTCTGACCAGCCGCAGGCACTGGCTTAAGTGCCCTTCTCTCAGACCTAGTGGCAACTTGTCAGAACACATAGGACAAAAATGTTCTTGGGAGCATCAGGTCTCCCAAGAAGCACATACTAGCATGGGGAAGAGGAGAGAACAAGGGAGAGAGTGTTCCCCAGGGTCAGTACTAGCACTGGATCCTCAGCACTTTGGACTAAGAAGAGTCCAGAGAGAGACACTGTCCCAATAGTTTGCCTTTCCATCAAGCAACTGTTTCCACATTGGCAGGCACCAAAATGGACTGATTCTAGGGAAGGGGTGAAGCTGGCCTGGGGACAGGTAGGTAGAGAACATTCCTGCCTGCGGGGATGCAGCAGCACCTCCTGTGGAGGTCAGTTGAGGCATACCAGGCTGGACTGGGAAGCTACTTTGACTTTGTTCTTTCTGCAAGGCAGGAAGCCAAGGACAGCAAAGCCCACATGGGTCAGGCTTCAAAGTTCCAGAGCATGAAAAATGCCCGTAGCTCAGCTTGGACCTTCTTATATTTTTCAGAAAGAGGTTCAAAATTGGGCTGGAGAGATGGCTCAGAAGTTAGAGCAAGTACTGCTTTTCCAGACTACCAGGGTACAGTTTTCAAGCATCCAGTTCAGGTGCTCACAACCCCTGAAAGTCCAACTCCAGGGCATTTGATTCCCTCTTCTGGCCTCTGTAGACATCTGTACTCATATGAATGGATGGACACACACACACACACACACACACACACACACACACACAAATGTTAAAATAAGTCTTATTTTTACCAAACATTATTTGTTTGTTTATTTATTTATTTATTTAACATGCTTGCTCTATCTGCATATGTACCTACATGCTAGAAGAGGGCATCAGATCCTTTTACTGATGGTTGTGAGCTACCATGTGGTTGCTGGGAATTGAACTCAGGACCTCTGACAGTGCTCTGAACTGCTGAGCCATCTCTCCAGTCCCCAAAGTAAGTCTTTTCTAAAAGAAAATTAGATTTCTGAAAAAATTAGCTTCTTGA
Organism: Arvicanthis niloticus; assembly: GCF_011762505.2. NCBI lineage: Eukaryota > Metazoa > Chordata > Mammalia > Rodentia > Muridae > Arvicanthis > Arvicanthis niloticus. Next base: position 1,505,614 of record NC_047665.1, on the reverse strand, counting down.
GTTTCCCCTTGGACGGGATGCCCACTTCTCTGACCCGCCATCCCCTGGACGGGATGCCCACTTCTCTGACCCGCCATCCCCTGGACTGGACGTCCACTTCTCTGACCCGCCATCCCCTGGACTGGACGTCCACTTCTCTGACCCGCCATCCCCTGGACTGGACGCCCACTTCTCTGACCCGCCATCCCCTGGACTGGACGCCCACTTCTCTGACCCGCCATCCCCTGGACTGGACGCCCACTTCTCTGACCCGCCATCCCCTGGACTGGACGCCCACTTCTCTGACCTGCCATCCCTGGATTGGACGCCCACTTCTCTGACCCGCCATCCCCTGGACGGGATGCCTACTTCTCTGACCTGCCATCCCCTCCTCATCCTTAGAACTTGGCCCGTCTGTGCCTTTAAGGTCACTGATGGATCTGGGTGAAAATTGCAGGCTTGGGACAGAAACAAACTGTCACTTCCTTGCAAATCAAACAACACAGATAGGTCAGAGCACACGTTCAAAGGTTACCACTGACATTACAGAGATGTTTTCTCTGCTATCTATTTTAATTATGCAAGTTTAACTGGAGATGGAAAACAAACACATCGTGGTTAAGAGTTGTGTTTAGAATATTCTAGAGGAACGCAATGAGCAGGGCTTTTTGTCTTGCCAAAAATTGAAGTTAGGGGAAGAAGGGCTACCCAGCACTGAAAGGTCCTTACATGTGGAGGGGCATCTGAAAACACAGGCCTGTTACTCATGTCCCTGTCACCGCCGGCCTGTGTGCAACAGATGGATCCAAACACCACATTCCTTTGCTGTTGAAATATCACAGTGGCAGTAATGCTGCCCTCTGGGGCCGTGGTTATTGTGGTCAGCAAACTGCTGACACCCAGCTCTGAGCTCAGGGCTTCATGGGTGTGCTGGTGCCACGGTAACTTGGCCCACTTTGTTCTGGGAATGGCTCCCCTCTCCTTGAGTTTTCTGGATACAGTGTTTCTCCGCGAAAGCATTTACGTCCGGAGACCGGCTTTTAGGACCCGTCTGGGCTCTGTAAATTAAAGGCACTAATTTAAAACCGCAGCTATTTACCTACTTCTACTTCTTCATAATGGAAAATAAGAGCTGACATCTGGTAAGAAATGTCCCCTGCAACCCAAGGAAGTGACTCTTCTTTTTCTCATCATGAAAGGGACAGATCTCCATTGGTGGCCTTTCTTATTTACACCACACACATGGTAATGGCTCCACATCCAGCTCCTTAGTATAAACAGAAAAGATGGTCTTTTTCTGGGGAAGTTAATGAATTGAAAAACAAAGCTGTTCTGTATACCCACTCATTCCAAACGAATAAAAGAACTACAGTGTTCCAAGTCTCGGGCAAAACAGTTGCATTCAAACTAATTTTGCCCCTTCCACTCTCCTCCTCCCCACTTCCCACCCCCACCCCTTTTTAAGAAGAAAAAGAACCATTTAATCACCTTATAAGGGCAGAGAGCATTGAGAGAGGAGTGCAAGAGTCTGAGGCCCAGATCTTATTCTTGGCTGGGACAGGGCTCACTGGGCGATCCAGGGCTGTCCCTCAACTGTGCTTTTCTGTTGATGCAGCTGTGATAGGAGGACACAGATGTGTGTGAGGTGCCCATGTGCAGCCTTCGGTGAGATGTGGAGCTAAATCAGGAGGGCCTGTTTTGCTGTTTGTAGCTTGGGACTTGAGGGCTGAAATACTAGTGGGCTCTCAGACTCATAGCCGGTAAAATAGATGCACACACAGACAAGGCCTGGGGTGGGGCTCTGGGGTTTTGGAGTGAGGTTGCCATGGCAAACCCAGCACCCTGTGTCTGACTTTATAAACATACATCACAATGTGGTCACCTCTTTACCAGTGAATTATGGTGTGTGATTTCACATGATGTTTCCTGTGATGTAGTCAAAAAATAAAGACGAAAAGAAGTCTAGGAAAGTAACCCAGCTGCAAACGTGGAGACCAGAGTTTGATCCCCAGAAGCCACTTGACTGTAATCTCAGCACTTTCAAAGTGAAAACAGCCAGATCCCTAGGGCTTTGCCAGCCTCATCTACATGATCAGTCCCAGGACATTGAGAGATTCTGCTCAAAAATTAGGAGGTAGATGGAGCCTGAGCATCGACACTTGGCATTATCCTCTGACCTCCACATACACACACAGATTCACACGACATACATACACATTCACACACACATATACACACATTTACACACAATGCGTATACACACATTCATACACTTATACCCACATAAACACTTATAATACATATACACACATTCACATATATACACATATACACACTCTCACACACATACACACTCTTACACATATACACACATAAATACACACACACTCACACACATTCACACAGACTCTTACACACATACATGCACACATACACACACACATACAGACATACTCTTAAACACATATACATATTCACAGATACATACACACTTACAAACTCTCACACACATATACTCACACATGCACAGAGACAGACATGCTCTTACACATACACATATACACATATCCACACTCACAGACATACATTCTCACATACATTCACACAATACACATACACTCTTACCCACTCACTCACACACATGTACACACACATACACTCTCACCCAGACCCAGACACACAGACACACAGACACACAGAGAAAAGAAATAGGAAGAAATAGGAAGAAAGGATGGTGGTCATGTCCCACTGGGCAGCATCTGGTATAGAGATGCAGTTTCGCTCTGTACCCAGGTAGGCCTCTAAGAGTTTCCCCTTCTGGACTTTCTGGCATTCATCCATGGAAGTTTCTGGAAGATTGCTATGGTTTGTCTGTGATGGTTTCTGGTGTGCTGCAAGCCCCCTTCCCTTGCTGCTTCTGTTGGCTCCTGCTGACTTCCTTCTGATGGCTTCCCCACTGTCAAAAGCTTTCCTCCCTCTTTCCAGAGCCACCCAGACTTCAGCTTGCCCAGGTGCTCCGAAGAATGTCTTCAGGGAACATTGGAGAATATTCATCTGAGTGGCCAGAGACTAAGCCTGAGAAGGGGACTCAAGATCCTCTACTCTCACAGTATTGCTGTAGGTATCTTTGAACTTGAGCTGTAACAGCGTGTTTAAATGGGGAGCAAATATTCAAAGCAATGCCTCTTGTGGTCTCCCCTCCTCTACAAATGCATTACTCATGCCATCTTTCTTAGAAGACTCTTGAAGATTTTTAAAGATGGGCTCCTGCTGTACCCATTTTGCAGATGGGGAAACTGAAAATGAGGTTGGCCCCAAAGTCACACCCCTTGTGAAAAGCTAATGGTTGATACTCAGTAGTTGGACACTGATGCTAATATCTGTGTTCATTCTCTCCCCAATTTATCCTGAAATACCAAGGGGAATAGGGCCAGTTATGAGTACTAGTTGTATGAATTTTAGGAAGTACAACATGTCAACCACTACTGTGTATCAACTCATTTATATTTCCATAGTGACTCTGTGGGGATAAAACAATTAGTGGCCCCATTCTACAGATGAGAAAACTAAGGCTTCAGGGTTAGGAGTCTGCCCAGAGGCCACATAGCTAAATAGCAGGAAACTTAGGAAGGGAAATGCAGACAGACTGGCTCCTAATGACCCTGTTTGGCAATCTCCCAGGAATCCAGGAATGGGGATTGCTGTTCAGACAGGGCCCTGGGCTTGGGGAGCAGGAAGAATGTGGGGTTCTCAGGGACCACACCCAGGGCCAACCATAGCATCCATCCCTATCTTCCAGGACATTCTAAGCAGATATGATATGCAACTACAAAGGTCTTGGTAGGCAAGCATAAGCCTAGGGGCAGTCGGTAAAGAGGGCCACCTTGGCTGACATGTTTGGATTCTCTGCTCTCTGGGATTTTCTCTGTTTTATGGCACTCTGTTGCTTTCAGTCCCCTCCCCCCAACCCCCAGGCTGCTCTCATCTTCTGCCTCACAGCTTCTGCTGATCCTGGCCCCTATATTCTTTTTTTAACACATAGACTTGATTCTGCCTTATGTTCCTGTTCTGGTCGCCTCCCACTTCAGTCTCAGCTACTACTGACATTAGTCTTTGCTCTCTTTCTGACTATGTTCTTGAAGGGAGGCTTGTGTAGCCTGTTTTATCTTCAGTGGAGATAGTGTGCATGGTTATCAGCCTGTGGACTCCTTACAAGCAACCATGTCACATCGGGAAGACAATTTGAGACAGAAGGGTCAGGGAGCATTAAGGCATATGGGAAAAAAAATACCCAGGCTGCCTCTTCAGCAAGGGTGCGGATGAGACTGTCCCCATTTGAAGGTGCTTCAAACACAGCAGTGACCAGGAGCCATGTGACTCATTCCCTTCACAACCTGACCCACTTTAGACCCAAGATGGGCAGTGTGGTAGGAGGACCGTCCAGTCCTGGCTGCTGATGTATGCTGTGGCTGAGTGTGTCAGGTCCCAGTAGACAGCAGGCAAGCAAGTACAAGCAAAGGACCAGAAAGGTCTAAGCAGAGGAACCATTTTTATAGCACAGTCAGGATGAAGAGAAGCCCTTAGGACTAGTGACACACCTTGGGCCAAGAGCATTGGTAACTTAACTGCGCCTGAGCCTAGGGAAGGGGCAGAGAATGGTCCCTGAAGCACAGAGTAATAGCCATCACTGAGAGGTATGTGTAGGAGACGGGCCCCCAAGAGTGTGTAACTTCCTATAAAGGATCATGGCCTTTGCCCCTTTGACTCGGAGGGAAGGAGCCAGGAAGAGCTGCATCTCCACCCCCTTGCCCTGCCCTCTGATCGCTTGCCAATTCCTTGCTGTCTCTCAGGAACTGGAGCCAGAGGCCAGGTACCCAGGGAAACCCTTGAAGAGACTGGGCTGCTAACTGTGATGGATAGTAACAGAGACTCGGGAGAGGCAACTGAAGATGCTGGACCCCCCAGTCTACCTCTGCAATGTGCTAGTTTTGCCAAAGAGCTAAGTTATTCAAGATTAACTACCTGAAATAACACACGTGTTTGTACATCACAGTAGGACATTTCAATACATGTATCCAGTGTAGTGACCAAATCAGAGTGCAATATTTTTCTTTATTTCTATTTTGTAGGTTTTATGCATATGATATGGGTTTTTCACTGAACCTGGAGGTAGACTGGTGACTAGCAAACACAGTGATCCTCCTGCCTCTGCCCTCCACAGCTCTGGTGACACAGGCACCTGCCCTAGCCATACCTGGCTTTTTACATGAATACTAGAGATTTGTCTTGCTGCACAAGTATTCAGGTCTCAGACTTGTGCAGCAAGGACTCTCGCTGGTTGAGCTATCTCCCATCCTCTAATTTAATGTATTTTAAAGTTAGACTCCAGAGTTCAGGGCTTCCGATATGTTTCCCTGGAGCTCCTGAGAATTTCCACTCACAGGCAGAATTAAGACTACCAAGGACTCCTTGTTCTGCTGAAAGGAACATCATGGGGCAGGTAGTCTGGACCACCCAACCATATTCAGTGTCTGTACTTCAGAGGATGGCAGGGGCCAGTCCCCACCCATCAGGACAGACACAGAAGGCTTTCTTAGTGAAGATGCAGTCAGAGGAGAAATGAGATGGGGGTGAGGGGGGAGACACTGGCATCAACTCCTTTAATTGATGAAAGTGAAGCTTCTAACATTTGGAGGGGAAGGTGCTTTGAACAGAAATTAAGTTTCATGCCTAAAGAAATAAGGTGTGTGTATGTGTGTGTGTGTGTGTGTATGTGTTTTATGTGTGTTTGTAAGTGTGTGTGTGAGTGTGTGTGTGAGTGTGTGTGTGTGTGTGTATGTGTGTGTGTGTGTTGCACACCTTTACCTATTCCACAGTCACATCATACGATTGCTCTTATTTTTGCATAGGCAATAGCGCTTGAATTCAGCGCAATGGTACAGCTTTAGCCCGTTTCGTATCTGTGTTTCCTTCAGGATAGAAATAGTCCCGAGGGAGGATTCTTGTCCCAAGTTGAAAGGTGTTAATTGACAGAGTACTCGAGGCTATAAAAAGTTGATGATAGAATGAGATTTGGCACTCGGGTAGAGCTGCTTCATTATTTCATCTTTGAAGGCCCAAATGAAGGCATGTTTAGATAAAAAATACCTCCCAGGGAGTTAAAAATGCACTGGCCTCAGTATATCTCTTTCCCATCGCTCATGCATGTTCACACAAAGAGGAAACCGCTAAGGGACGTTTGATGTTTAGTTGTTCTAGAAGTTGGTGGGAGGCAGGAAGGTTGAAGGTCCCGGCATGTGCCTCTAATTTATTTCCTTCTACCTTCCCAAGAGTGGGAGAAAAAATATTTGTGAACTTGTGTTATTGAAACGTTCATGCCGTCCACTTAGCACTCACCTATCATCCCACCAGTTCTCCGGACCAACAGAGAGTCTCCAGGCAGACTCAGTGAGGCTGCATGGGAGGGACTTCTCTTCTCTTTCCTCTACCATCCCTTAGCTGCTTCACTGAGGAGAGCCCTAGGGCAAAGGCACAATTTTCAAAGGGCCTTTCCTCTTCCTGAGCTCACACGTAGCTCACTTGTGCTCTCTCTCTCTCACACACCTTTTATCTCTAGTTCATCTCCTTTCCCCCTCTCTCACACACTCATTTGTTCTCTCTCTTTTGTGTATCTGCACAGTGTATGTGCACATGTGTGTGGGTACATGTGCCCTATGCGTACATGAAGGCCAGAGGAGGGCACTGGGTGACCTATTCTGTTACTCTCAGCTTTATTCACATAAGACATTGTCTCTCAGTGAGCCTGGAGCTGTGTTGGTAGCCAGCAATGCTGTCCCTGTACTCTCATCCCAAGCACTAGAGTTAAAGGTGTACATGTCAATGACCAGAATTTTATGAGAGCTGGGGATTTGAACTCAGGCCCTTGCTCTTGCACAGCCATCATTATTACTTATTGATCCATCTCCCCAACCCCTCACTCTTTCACTTTCCTGCCCCCTGACACAAACAATATGTAGCAGGTTATGGTTGAAGCTTTCCTAATAACCAAGAACCCCAAACCTTCTTCATCTGATTAATATGATAGTGGGGAATAAATTCATATCAACAGCCGAGCACTCCCGAGCTCCCCACCAAGACTGACCCTTCTTCACATCACCAGCTCTGAAATTCAATGCAGGGTTGTTACTGGCATTTAGAGAGAAGACACTTGAAATGTCAGGGCTCTCTTGCACAACTAAAATAGGCATAAGAACTCTGCTTTGTTTGTGCTGATTTACACTTGGCTTGTGCTGTAAACTGGAGTTCTTCATGTGGATCACAGTGAGAATGTGAAGCCACTGAGGCTGGAGTTACAGAGCGGGGAAGTCTTCCTCTGCACACTGGCTTGGCCTTCATGGAAAGGTCCCCAAGGGTCCTGCTGGGCTTCAGGTCCTCCTGTCTCCAGCTTTCTGATTTCTCAGAATCACTGCCAGTCTCAGTTCTGTCTTTCACAAGGCTGCTCACAGCTCCCAAGATCCCAGTGGCAGAAGGACATTGTCTGGTGTTGAGAGTTGGATGCGAACTGTTTTGCTGGCTGGGCTTCAGCTGCTGGAGATGGTGGAGACTTTTGAAGTTAACAACCCTGCTGTACTTCTGCCCCGTCTCTGCTTCCTGATCCCATCAAATGTGACCAAACAGCTTTAAATGCTACCACCACACCCCCAAATTGCACCTGTAGCCCCTGTCTTGCCTGCCATTATGGACTGCCTTCTGAACTATGAGCCAAAATAAATCCTTCCTACCCCAGGTTCTGTCTTATCTGGGATTTGCACACAGTAATGAGAATACTGAATGACACACCTAGGTAGCTCCTGGCCCATCCAGAGATGAGGAGCTTTACAGCAAGCACGAGGCTTTGCTGGCCTGGGACATATCTCACAGGAAGACCTCTGGTCTTGTCATCCCTTGTGGCATGTTTTCCTATCTCTCTAGCCCCAAACTGTATAAGTCAAGGCTGAGCATTGAAATGATCTTGCAATGCCCTGAAAGCGGCCATGGCATAGTTGTTTGGATAACAGTCAGCCAGGGAACTCTCCAGAGGACTACCATGACCCTGCCCACTCTGTTCATTCTTGAGTAATATTCCACTTAGCTATCAAAGGCAGCTGGGAAATCCCATTAGTATCAGCCCAGGGGAAAATTTAAATTTAAGTTAAAAGATCAATGTGCAACACAATTCTGTCCATTATTTATGTTATTATTTAATGATACAAGCTCTCAAAAGGCATTTATTGAGCAACTATTTTTCTGGGTCAGTTATTGTACAAGGTGCTAAGTACAAAGCTGTGTATATAACACGAAATGAAATACACGTGCTCAGGCCAAAACCCTAACTTCCAGCTGAAAAGTCAACCATTTTCCCAGATAATTCTGATAGATGCTTGTTTTCATAGATGTGGGGGTGCCATACTGTGTTCTCATAGAAAAGACACATCACTCACTGGATAGTGAAACAGATCTTATAGAAGAGACATTTGAGCTGGGTCTTGATGTGTTAGTGGGCATGTATCTTGCTAAAAGAAGCCTCTATATTAAACAGTGTAGGGTTAAAGTGTGTTTTATGAGCCAGATACAAGAGAATGGGTAGCCCTGAGGGCAACAGGGAACCAGCATTTGCTTAAGTAGTTGATTAATATGAATCAACTTGTCAACAAAAATGTTCATTCTAGTTTGATTACAATATGAAAGCAATGGGGAAAATCAGTTATTCATGATCAGAGAACATGTTCAGCATCTTACACTAGAATACTGTATGATCAGTGTATTAGCCAGGGTTCTCTAGAGCAATTGCTCAACCTTCTAGTGCTGCAACCCTTTAATATAGTTCCTCATGTTGTAGTGAACCTCAACTATAAAGTTGTTTTTGTAACTGTAATTTACTACTGTTATGAATAATAATAATAAAATATTTATGTTTTCTGATGTTCTTAAGTGACCCCTATGAAAGGACAGTTTGACTCCCAAAGGAGTTATGAATATATATATCATATCTATATTCTGTCATTTTTATATGTGATATATTTATATAATATGTATTCTGTCATTTATATATATTTATATCTATTCTGTCTATGATTATGTGATATATTTATATCATACATCACATATATTGTCATTTATATATATTCTGTCACATACATACAGATTTGTTAGAATGTTTTACAGACTGTAGTCAAGTCCAATGAGTTCAACAATGGCTGTCTACCAACAGAGTGTACAAGGATCCCGTAGTTGTTTAGTCTACGAGGCTGGATATCTCAGCTGGTTATATATATCGGAATTCCAAGAAATGGCTCTAATACCAGTAAAGGAATGGACTTGCCAGTGAGAGGAAGGGCAAGCAGCAAAGGCAAGTACATCTTTCTTGTGTACTTTATATAGGTTGCCACCAGAAAATGTGACTCAGATTTAAGGTGGATCTTCCCACCTCAAAAGATCCAGATTTAGAGTAGGGTGGGTCTTCCCACCTTAAATAATTCAAGGGAGAAAAATCTCTCACAGGTGGACCCAGATGCTTGGGCTTTTGCTAATTCCAGATGTAGTCAAGTTGACAACTAAGAACAGCCATCACAACCAGGGAAGATAATGCCTCTGGGCACGAAAAGAGTGGTTATTAGAGCTTTGTTAAAATATCTTTAAAAATATTTATTTTGTTTTAAAATTTGTGTGTATACGTGCGTGTGCGTGCTCCCTGTCGCATGTCTGTCTGTCTGTCCATCTGTCTATGTACAAATACAGGTGTCTGCAGAGACCAAAGCTGTCAGATCCCTTGGAGCTGCAGTTACAAGCAGTTGTTGGCCACCCAAGGTGGGTGTTGGGAACTGAATTGGGGTCCTCTGGAACATCAGCAAGCACTCTTAACTGCTGAGCCATCTTTCCAGCCCTAAAATGTCTTTTTCTATATTTCTGCCTTTACTTTCTACATTCAACAAATACTGCAGTGCTTTCTTTTAAACTCAGATTCAAAATGATGGCACTGAATATATTTAATGGTTAGCTAATGAAAGTCCTCTGCAAAAGTAAGACTCTAAAATAAAAGAGATAGCAGGAAACTTTAGACCACAACAAGAATCACAAATTCTTCAAAGCCTATAATACATTTATGGTCATTCCTTGAGCTATGGAGACAAGGCAGTAACAGAAAAAAATATAACAATTTCCTTTTCATTTTTTTAAACAAACAGACCTCCTACTTGTGTGTGCATGTATGTGCCTCTGTGTGTGTGTGTATGTGTGTGTGTGCATGTCTGCATTGTGTGTGTGCACGTGTGTGTGTGTGTCTTAGTGCAGGGTCATGAGTGCCACTGTGCACTTATGGAAGTCATCTTAGATTTGATCCTCACCTTGCGCCAAGGATAAGTCATTTGGTTTTCTCTGCTGTGTACTCCAGGCTAGCTGTCCCTGAAGCTTCCAGAAATCCTCCTGTTTCTGCTTCCCAACTGACTGTAGAAGACTTCCTCTACTATGGTTTATGTGGCTTCGTGGGGTCCCAACTCAGGTCCCCACACTTTCACACCAAGCTGATCCATCTCCTCAACCCTACTTTCCCTTTTCATTCTGAAATGTCAGTCCCAGAAGGCTTGAGACCCTCAATGATCTCAGTGGTATAGTGCTGTCTCGCTGCCCTGGTGCAGCCTTCTGCTGTTCACATGCAGATCTTCCCTTCATCCCGGTCAGAAATGCCAGTTGTGAGGTCAACCAACAGAAGTGCTGTTAGCAGCAGTGTCTTCTGTGACCTGCACAACTTTGGGATTGACCTCATTTGGGTAATGAAACAACAGACACACATACAGGAGAACTGGGATTGCTCTGTTGGAGACACAGCAGCAGCAACCTGGAAACCCAGCGTACTTCTCACACACAGCATGAGTGAGGAGGAGGCAGGTAACTAACATGGGTATGAGGTCTGAGCAAGGGAGCAGTCTCAGGCTGCACTCATTCAGGACAAGGAAGCTGTGGTTGATAGTTTCTGCACATACTGTGTTAGTTAGAGGTCATCCAAGATGTCTACTTGGATCAGTGGGAGGCTTCACTGTTCCCATGGATCTGAGGCACTGGGGTTCTTGTCATGGCCATGCTCATATGAATGGTACACGTTCACTCAGGACTTCATCTGCTCCCCACAGTGTCTATGGCACTCTACGTAAGACACAGACGATCTGTTTGCTCTTGCCCACTAATCACACACATTTTCAGGAGTTAAAGCACTTTTCTGGGTTAAACCACTCTAGTGCTGTGGTTTGGGGGTCTCCTAAAAGCTCTGTGGTGGAGCTCACGCCTGTGGCCCTGATGAGGACTGGCAGACATTTTAGGATGAAAGCTCCAGTGGAAGGAAATTTGACCACTGAGGTGGGAGATGGAGGGAGCACTGGGACTCTGGAGCTGCCCTTTTACTGGTACTTTCCTCAGCCACTCATTCCTGCTGTGATGTACTAAGTGGCTAGAGGCCTGAGGCAGCAGGGTCAAGTGGCCAGGAACTGACACCTCTGAACTGGGAGCTAGAATAAACCTTTCCCTTTATTGAGTCAATTTGTCTTACATATTTTGTTACAATAATGAGAATCCACCACATACTATAATATTCCAAAATTCCAAGGAACCCAATGCCTTCTTCTGACCTCAGTGGGCCTGGTATGCATGTGGTACACAGACATACATGCAGGCAAAATATCCATAAACATATGACAATAATAATAAAGCTGGGTGGTGGTGGCACACGCCTTTAATCCCAGCACTTGGGAGGCAGAGGCAAACAGATCTCTGAGTTCGAGATCAGCCTGGTCTATAGAGTGAGTTCCAGGACAGCCAGGGCTACACAGAGAAACTCTGTCTCTAAAAACCAAGATAATAATAATAATAATAATAATAATAATAATAATAATAACAATAATAATAGAAGTTAATAACACATTCAGAGTAAATGATTACAGGGTAACCTATATATGTCCCACGTGGGCTGGCTTTCACATAGACATGCAAAGGAAACATATACATGTCTTACCTAACAATGGAGATATTCTAAGAAGCAAGTTATTAGACAATTTCTTCACTGTGCAAGCACCCTAGACTGCACTTACTTGCCTAGCTAATACAGACCAGACACTCCATGTCATTCAATCACTTGGCACCACTTGATATAGTCTATATGGTCCAGTTGGTACAGCATGCACGAAGCCATGGGTTCCAACCCCAGCACTGCATAAACTAGCTGGGGTGTACCACGACTACATTTGAAACAGTTGAGAGGTGGAAGCAGTGAATTCAAGGATAGCTTGGGATTCATAAGACCTAGAAAGAGGGGAGGGGGAAGGAGAGAGAGAGAGAGAGAGAGAGAGAGAGAGAGAGAGAGAGAGAGAGAGAGAGAGAGCTATAATAGGCTACTACCAACATGGCAGGACATAATGTTTATAGTAAATATTTTCATAAGAACATTCTAAGATACTGATTGAAAGGAAATACAAAAAATAGAATATGGTTGCTTATTGTCATTATTAAGAATTATGTCTTGTACATGTGTTACATACTAAACTTATGCCCCACTGAGAGTGTGGGCTTGTTGCCCCCAGCACCAGCAAAGACACTGGAGTAATGTTCTGCCCTGCGGTGGCTTTACAGGCACTGTGGTGTGCCTGGGTGGTGGAAGTTCTCCAGCCCTGACATCACCTTGAGGGACTTCCGTGGTCTATGTAGTCTCCTTGGCTTAAATGTTGATCGCTGGCAGTTTTTTTTTGTGTTTTTTTTTTTTTTTTTTTTTATCAACTCAACACAAAGTAGCATCACCTGGGAAGAGGGAACTTCAGCTGAGGAACTTCCTACCTCAGACTGGTTTGAGTTCTAGCTGCAGGACACTTTCTTGATTAATGATTGATGGAAGAGGGATCAATCATAAGCAGGTGGTCCTAGGTTATGTAATAAAGCAAGCCTGGCAAGCCATAAAGAGTAAACCATTAAGCAGTGTTCCCCTGTGGCTTCTGCTTCAGTTCCTGCCTTGAGTTCCTGCCTCAACTTTCCTTCATGCTAAGGTATAAACTGTAGGATAAAATAAACCCTTTTCTTTCTCAATGTGTGTTTTATTACAGCAACACAAAAGCAAACTAGACCGCACGATGTGTGACTCTCCATTTAAGTGACTTCGAAGAACAAAAGTTTACTGTGAATTTCCTTGAAGAAATTCAGCTTTAGAAAACTCTCCAAATAGGGGCTAGAGACATAGTTCAGCAGTAAAAATCACCTGCTGCTCTTGAAGAATACCCAGGTTTGATTCCCAGCACCCACATGGTAGCTCATAACCATCTGTGACTCCAGTTTAGCCTCCTTCTGGCCATTCTGGGTACTGCATACATGTGATGCCCATACATACAAATAAACATTCACACACACAAAATAAAATTAAGTGACTGTAAAGAAATTTTTAAAAAGGAAACTCCTCAAATATGCTTTTAAAGAAATATTCCTTCATCCTGAAGTCCAGGCCTTCAAGCTGCAATCAGATGTCCCTCTCCTTTTCTTACCCACACAGCTTGCCCTTGGCTCCTCTAGTCATCTTTCTCTGAGTCGTATCTGCTAGATGGCCTGGTTCTATTTGTCCTCTTTGAGATGCCAGAGCATTAAATCCCACACCTTCTGTGTGTGTGTGTGTGTGTGTGTGTGTGTAGTATAAGTGGACATATGTGTATTGGACACACTAGTGCACATATACAAATATGGAATCAAGAGGCTGACAGTAGTTGATGCATGCCTTAATTCCAGCACTCAGGAGGCAGAAGTAGGTGGATATCTGAGTTCTAGGCCAGCCTGATCCATAAAAGTGAATTACAAGACTACACAGAGAAACTCTGTCTCAAAAACGAACAAACAAAAAACAAAGGTTTCCTGGGTTCCTTCCTCTATCTCTGTCCACACTGTATTTTGAGACAGGATATATTGCTGAACCTTGAGCTTGCTATTTCAGGTAGACTGGCTGGCTAGTGAGTTCTTGGGATTCCAGGATTTGCTGGTCTCTGTCTCAACCTCAGTTTCTATTGCACATATGTGCAGTAAAGCCCAGCCTTTACTCCAGTTTTGGAAATGGGAACTCAGGCCCTCCTGTCCATGCAGTGAACACCCACTGAGACTGAGCCATCTCTCCAGTCTTGAGAGATATCTTCTTACTTCAATAAGAATAGAAAGTCATGGAACAGTATGGGACTAAACACTCCACCTTGTTAACAAATTGGTAAGGAAGGATTATTAGCAATTGATGGCTAACACTGCTGGTTAACTGTTTGGGGGAAAATATTACACTTCCTACCTTACATCCAAATCTATTCCAGATGGTTTGAATGGCTTAAAATAAAAACTCGAAGGAATTAGAAAACATAGGTGGGAACCCATCTAGTCACATAAAAGTAAAGACCTGGCTATCACTTCATAAAAATATACAGTTCTGCATGTCAGAAAGCACCACAGAAGTTTCTAGAAACAAAAAAAAATTTTTTTTGAAGAAATGGTGCAATGGCTATGAAGGAATATTTATTTTCACTAGCACACAAAAGAGCTCTTTAAATATGAGTATGAAAGAGATGGCCTTCAGCAAAAAGATAGATCATAACAGAATTCAGATGGCAAGCTTGAGGGCAGCCTGGGCTACACAGGGTTCTGCCTTCCTAAAGATGATGGCCCTTTTAAGGCATTTCCTACAGTGAAGACAGAAAGCAGTGGCCCATGGCTTGCCTCATTCTTGCTGTTGGCTCCAGGAAGACAGATTGGTTTTCTAGAGGTTGGTTACTGGAGGACGGTGGTTTTTGTTTGTTTGCTTGGATGGTTGGTTTTGTTATGTTTTGTTTGTGGAGTGTGGAAGGTGAGGCTGAAAACCAGTCATCCCACTCAACACAGCTGCTGAGAACTAGAGCTTGCTGCAGCCAGTAAAGGGAATCCAGGAAGGGCCCAGGTTCCTCCAAGGTTTTTAGGCCTTTGCCCTCAAGAGTTGACTCTCCAGCATCTGCCTCTCCTCCCTCTTTGTCTCCTCTCCCTCCTGCTGAGGAAAGGCTACTGTAGCCCAGTCTCTCATCTCCTTGGGTTCCCTGTACTGAGACACAGCTTCCTAGAATCCTCATGGCCAACTGTGGCTGAGTAGTGTCAATCTGCTCCTGAGGAATTGCTTTTGCTAAAGCAACCTGAATGCACTTCAGGAGTGTGGTGGGCTGAGAGGCTCCATGAGCAGAGCCCTTCCCACACTGCCTGGCACACTGGACTGAGAAAGAGAGGCTGGGGGACCTGAAAAGGATTGGCCCCTTGTTGAAGCCTAAGCTGGCCCACTTTGGGCTGCCAAAAAGTGTTGGGAGCCGAACTAGCCCCACGTTCGGGTGGCCAAAAAATGTTGAGAACCGCACTAGTCCCTGTTCGGGCGCCAAAAAATGTCTCGGCCGAGCAAAATGTTGAGGCTCGGGCTGCCCCGCATTTGGGCTGCCACTGTATCCCGGTCCAAGCTGCCGCTCCGGTCCGCGGGTCGGGGTTCAGCAAGAGAGAGGGTGAGGGCAGACTCAAAGAATGGAGACCAGGCAGAGTGTGTTTCAATCCCGTTTATTCTTCAGTCTCTCTTCCTCGAAGTGTCTCCTAAAAGTGTCTCCCTAATGTCTGATTCTCTGCCGTCTGCCTCTGCCTTTTATGTCTCACTTCTAAGCCATGCCTTTTGGTCATGCCTTTAATCATGCCCTTAGGTCTTGTCTCTAAATCTGATCTCTACACTTCTAAGTCAAACTCTTAAATTACACACCTTTAATCTCACACACCTTTAATCTCACACACCTTTAATCTCAAGGTATCTAAACCAAGATTATCGGAGTGTGCTCAGCTGTTGTAGGCTATTGTAATCCAAGTCTCATGTCAGGGTATATGGCTCAAGATGGCTGCAAAGCTGATAGCCGCTTTCTGCTAAAAGTCGGCCCCCAACAGCCCCTGTGGTCCCAAACACTCCTGTGGGTGGGATGCTTCCCACTTGTAATTCAAGAAAGAGTAGGCCACAGTTGATCCCCAATACTCCAAAGACCTCCCTTCAAGATACAAGGAGGCTGGATAACAGATCTCAACATGCCATTAGACAAGAAGAATAAGCTCCCAAGTCCCATAGCACCACAAGCTGTCCAGAATTTAACTATTGCACATTTTGTGAATAACTGGAAGCAAAGCACTGAAGGTTCCAAACACCAAGAAACGATGAAGAGAAGGAAATGGCTTAATCAATCAATAAATGGATTAAGTCAACACACTACTCTCTATATACCTACAATCATCATATATCGTTTGAAAAATAATATCTGGTGGGCTAGGCTGTGGCTCAGTGACAGAGTGCTAGCCTAGCACTCCTGAGGCTCTGACTTCAATCTCTAGCACCACAAAAATAAACAAATACTAAAGTGTTAGTATTTTAAAATACTTCTTTGCGCTGAGGATTTTTAGCTTAGTTTAGCTTAGTTGGAGAGCTTGTCTAGAAAGCACAAAGCCCTAGCTTCAGTTCTGCATAAACTGGAGGCTGGAGGGCATAGGGAAATGGTTTAGTGAGTAAGAGCACTGTGTTCTTATGCAAGCATGAGGATCTGAGTTCAAATCCCTAGCATGACTATGTATCTCTGTAACCTCATGGAGAGGGGAGACAGATGGGTCCCAAGTGCTCATTGGCCTGACAAACTGAATGGTGAGCCTGGAAGACACTGTTTCAAGGCAATAAGGTGGAGAACAACAGAGGAAGAGAACTGGTCAAGGCGCAGAGAATAAGAGACCGTGGGATGCTCGGCCCTGAGCGGGCCATCTGTATTGCAACACCACCCTCCAAGGCTTGGAGGTCTATCTTTTAAGAGGCGGGTGGAAAGACTGTAGGAGCCAGAGGTTGTGGGTGACTTTAAGGAAACTGTTTTCTGGACACAGCCAGGACAGTTTCACACAGGAACTCACAGAGTTCTCAATGGTATGCGAAGACTTGCACAGGCTTAAGGCAGACAGAAATCACAGCATAGAGGATAGGGGCTGTACTCACAAGGCCCATCCCTAGCAGAGGAACCATTGGCAACTGATCGCTGGGAAGGTCAGTTTTCTTTAAAGAAGGCCTCTGAGAAGGGCTACCTACTGCTCCAGCAGATGGCCCTGTTGGCAGCAGTAAGTAAACTCAGTAGGTTTAAACATCAGTTTTCTTTTTTGACATGAGAGGGAATGAAATTGGGAGGGCAGGGGACTAGTAGGAGAGTGGGATTAAGGGGGGATTGGAAAGGAGAGGATGAGGGTGGACCCGATCAAAACATTATACACACATATAAAATTCTTAAACAATAAAGACATTAAGAAAAAAATGCTAACATTGTGCTGAATTGAATCTCAAGGCCCACAGCAATCACAGAAATGTTTAGCCCTTCAGCCAGCAAATCTATTCTCCCCAGCAGGAGAACTTGATTGTTGGCATTGCTGACATGTAGACCTCCTGCAGGCTCTAAGGCACCTCTCAAGCAACCCACCCTATTCTGTCTGGGATGGACCACATCCAGAGCCACACCTGTATCATATCTCCTCGTTTGAGGAACCCCATGATCCCTAGTAGTCGTAGCAGCTGCCAAGCTTGGAGCACGTTGCCACTTGCAGTCTTGACTCACAGCCCACCCATCCTGCCGTCAGCAACGACTGGAGCCCAGGGAACCACAGGGAGCCTACACAAAAATAAAAAAAAAAAAAAAAACAAAAAAAAAACAACAACAACAACAACAAAAAAAAACCCTTTTATTTCCACAGAAAAAGTTATTTATGTGATTTTTTTTTTAGCTCCACATTCTTTCACTTATATTATTTTACTTGGTTCTCCACCAACCCTTTCAAGTGGGCAGGCTGAGCGTTATCACCCACTTGGAAGGCACACTTGTGAGACTCTGAGAAGTTGAAGGACGTGCCCAAAATTGGTGAAAGAGTGGGTGTTAAAGACACTCATCATAAAGGAATGAAAACTGTGAGGGGGGGAGACAGCTTAATTAACTTGATTTGATCATTCTGAGGATGTATTCATGTACTGAAACGTCATGTTGTGCCTCAAACACACACTATTATTTCTTGTAAATTAAAAATAAAAATTTAGGTCTGGGACGTGGCTCTGCAGAATGGCACTTGCAGAAAATGCTGGAAGACCCAGGTTGAGTCTCTAATACTGCAATAAATAAATAAAAATGAAAATTTAAATGAGGGGGCCAATGAGAAGTCCCAACAGGTAAAGGTGCTTGCTGCTAACCCTGGTGACCTGAAGTCCACCCCACCCCCCCAGTACCCAGATGGTAGAAGGAGAAAAATCACTCCTGCAACCCGACTTCACCCCTACACACACACACACACACACACACACAAATGAATCAATGTAAAAAATTGAACTAATAAGTAAATGTTAGAGATTACACAGCCTACTAAATCTGCAAGTCTCAAATTCACAGGGCATGAAAGAATTATATTTGTTGTTTGCACTTGTGCTAAATTCAAGGCCATTGTTCATACTCCCAAGGTTTTAAAACTATTACTCTAGAGCTGAGTGTGGCAGCTCCCACTTGAAACCCCAGTACTCAGGAGGCTGAGGTACTGAGGAGTAGAGTGTTATCACTAGTTCAAGGCCGGTGTGGGCTGCTTAGTGAGAACAGAGGTGGTGGGGATAGAGAAAGAAAGGGCGGGGAAGAGGGAGAGAGGGAGAGAAGAGAAATAAAACTAATTCATGAATCTCTGCGGCATTTCACTAGGCAACCCCAACCTGAGTGTGCAGCCAGTTGACTGAGATCACCCCTGGCTGTTTCCAATTTTAAACAGTGTTTATTTTATTGAATGTATTTGTACACATCTCTATGCACATGAAGGCATGACACCTGTGAGGAGATCAGAAGACAATGTGTGAGAACTCTCTTCTTCTACCATGTGGGTTCCCTGGGCTTGAACACAGGTTATGATGCTTGGAAGAAAGCCCTCCCCCCCAACCCCACCCCAGTCTCACTGTGTGGCTCTGGCTAGAATAGAACTTGCTATGTAGACCAGGCTGGCCTGGAACTCTACAGAGACCCATCTGTCTCTGTCTCCCAAGTGCATTAAAGTGGCATTAAAGAAGCATACCACCAGGCCTGGCTTGTGGTCAATTCCTTTGACCCACTGAGCTACATTGATGACCCCTGCTCTCCCCTCAAATTTTATTATAAGGAATCAGGAGCTAGGTTTTTTTCCTGCCTACTCTCTCCAGTCTGTAGCATCGGCTACCCTGGAACTCACTATTTAGCTGTTATCTGGCCTCCAGTGGATGTCATTTTTCCTCCCTCAGGCTGGAATCACAGACATGAGCCACCACACTGGGTAACTTCCTAATTTCAAAGGCATTAACTTTGCCAGAATACTGCTGGTCATTAATAGACATTTTCTGATGTCTGCTCTACACTGTTTTTGCACAATGCCACAGTGTCAAGAACTCTCTACAGCCCGGTAAGGAACTCAGGACATAACTTTTTTAGTTCATTTATATTTCTTAGACACCTTTTAACACAGTGTTCTTAACTGAATAGTTTTGTCCCCTATAGTATCAGGAAGCAACTTTCATGGTTAATAAAGATTGGCTGCCACTGGTATCTAGGACAAAGGGCAGGGCTGTATTAAACATCCTCAGATGCAAGGCATGGCTCCTGCAATGTCCACAACTCTGAGACTCAGAAATCCTGGCCTAACATCTCTCCTTCCTGGGGGTTGATGTCTCTGTATGAGAAAGTCAGGTTTTGTGGGGACCTGCAAGGCTTATTTCAGCAGAGAACCAAGCCCTTGACGGTGCCCCTGCTTCTGGCTGGGAGCCCCCGCTGTCTGCTGTGCCCTGGCTTGGGTTTGCATAAAGATCTACTCAAGCCCTCTAAAGAATCCTTGAAGCAAGAGCTGGGAGGACTGTTTGTCTGTGACTAAAAGGGGAAGGGAATGCGTTTTGGTGGGGGGAGGCTGAATGCTGAACTTTCAACCCTTCTTGGCAGTATTTGCTGGTCAGAAAGCAAAGCCAGCTGTAACTTGGACAGAGCTATACACAAGCAGACAACAGACTGCTATCTCGCAAATTGGAGGCTTTCGATGGCTTCTCATGTGGGCACTGGCCTCAGGCAGGAAGACCACCCACAGGCAAGCGCACAACGTCTCCCAGGAGGTCTCTAATCACCCACCCTTCTGGCCACCTGTTCTGGGGCTGCTTATCAGATGTGAAGGAGCCAGTTAATAACCATTTATAAGCTATAAATGGAAGTGGCCGTGGCAAGGAGCTGATAAACATTTGGGGGCAAATTATTTGTGTTGCTGGGCTGTCATTTGCACCCCTCTTGAAAGTATGCGTTTCGGGTTTCAGGATGTCCAGATGGCTGCTTGTGGCCAGCTCTGTCTGCTGAGGACTGGGACGACTTTCTCCACCCTACTGTGGATACTGCCGGCTGCTGGGAGAGTGTCAGCCTTCCCAGGCATGGGCCCTGTTTTCATAACTCTGAAGGAGAAAGGGAAAACCAAAGCTGATGCTCCCGAAAGGATTTCATGCCGTACGTTTTGGGAATCTCAGATCTCAGTTTGAAACTAAAGAGGATTGACTGTGCTCAGCACTGAGCTAACTGGGAGTGTGAGCTTTGTAGAAACTTCAGTCATTGGTGTAGATTTTAGATCCCTCCACACCAAGAGATGGTAAGGATGGTGATATGTCATCTAAATTGACAACTGACAGTCAGAGGCAACTGCAGACCCTGACTTGGGAAGAACATCCCACCAGGTGCTTTCCAGGAAGGTAACATGGCTGCGAATGAGTAAGCTTTGCTATGGTCTGCAAAGGCCCATGTGTTAAACGCCTGCCCCGCCCCCATTTGTGGGAGGTGCAGAGCCTTAAGAGGTAGTGTCAAGTGGGATGAAGTCAGCTCACTGTAGTGTGCTGGTGAAGGGGCTGCCTACGCCTTTGTCTCTCCAGTGGGATAAGCAGTGTTCCTGGCCATGATGTGCTCCCACCGGCGCAGAGGAAACTACCATACACTGGAAGCCCAAACAAACCCTTTTGCTCTAAGTTTTGATCCTCTGAGGCATCTGTTACAGTAAGGAAAAACTAAGGCAGCCGTATTAACTAGGGTTGGCAACTGTGAAATTCAGAGGCCAAAGAGGATCTTGAACAACGAAAAGGGGTGCTGGGTTGGGAAAAGGTCCTGGGGCATTTGAATAATAGAAATGACACCTGGTTCTTTCATCTGAGAGTTGTAGTGGAGCAGAGCCAGTTCTTCTGCCTTTATCTTCCCAGACTGGATATGACCAGAATTCTTCAAAATGTCAAGTTGTGGATACTACTGAACTGGTAGCTGCTAACATAGAAAACATGATCAGAATGCCCAGGCCCAGTTCCGGACCTAAGGTTCTCTGTGACCTGGCTGGGGTTTGCATAGTAAGTTGTGTGCCCAGGCCCCACTTTGGGAGCTACTATATGAAGTGTGACTCACAGCTGGGCCTTGGGAGTCCATGAATGGCTGGAGAGCCATTCGAGGCCACAGAGGAAGGCCAACAGTGTCTGGAAGGGTAAATGTTGTCAGGGTCTGTTCCAGACATTGACAAGGCATGGATAAAGTCTCTACTTGAGAAAAGTGTGGCAGAGATCCAGGTGTTAGGAAAGGACCTCTGAGGTGGCTTTTAGAAGACAGACTGTGCACCTAAAGCCCCAGAATGGAACTGTGCAGTAGCCTTAGGGAGACGAGAGAGACTTC
Source organism: Arvicanthis niloticus (assembly GCF_011762505.2). NCBI lineage: Eukaryota > Metazoa > Chordata > Mammalia > Rodentia > Muridae > Arvicanthis > Arvicanthis niloticus. Next base: position 1,483,868 of record NC_047665.1, on the reverse strand, counting down.
TTTGTAGGTCAATCAGAAAAGGTGGGGCAAAACAGGTGAGGCTAGTACAAAGGTCAGATCCAATCAGAAACTGGTGCTTCTCCTGGCCTGTGAGGTGAGCAGGTCAGGAGGCTGCTGTGGAGAGGGAGGTGCAGAGGCTTCAGGGAGAGTGAGCTCTGGCCAGAAGGAGGCAGGTCTGATGCTCTGGAAAGAGAAACGCCTTTAACAAAAACCAACCAGTTCTTGAGCAAAGGATGGCTGCCTTCTGGACTCTCCAGTTTTGGGTAAAGGAGCAGAAACAGCCAGTCTGTAGCTGGAAGTGGAAGACTGTAATTGAGGAGGGTGTGCTTGATGTTCTATGCCCTGATTGATTGCTAGCACATCCCAGTTACCAGTGAGCAATGTCTGGAGATAGAATGTGCATATCAGAGAGGACCAGTTATATAGTGATTCTTCAGGCTGGTGTGCACTGGATGATTCTCACTCAGACCCAGCTGATGCTAACGGCTTCTCTGACCTCCTCGTGTTGAGTCTTTCATGGGACTTTTGTTTTCTCGAGGACTGATGCAATCACCCAGCCACATGATATGTGGCCAGTACCAACCTTTGTGCTTCCAAATTTCTTACAAATAAATATCAGAGTTGTCATTATTTTATGACTTTAAAGATTAGAACAAATATCAGAAAAGAAAACCTTGGCCTCTTGTAAGCATACAGGCTTAAAATATCAAACGAATCAGTATCTTTTTCTAATTTAAATTTATATTAAATATTAATTTAATATCTTTTTCCAATTTGGCCAAGCAAAGGGACCTTTTGAAAGCCAAAAGAGACAATATAAAATAATTCTGTATATTTACTGCAAAGTGTTTATTTAGAAGCTGTGTGCAAAGAAGTTTTTGAAAAATACTTCACCAATTAAAGCTTACATGTCTCTGTCCCAGGTAGCTGCCATGTCTGATCTCTCCTCTTTTGGAGAGATCATTTACATTGTCATTTACATTGTCATTTGGGGCAGAAAGCACATGGATTCTGTGGGGTTTGTAAGTAACTTAGGCTCACCACCTCTGATATTCAAGCCACAGCAGAATGGAGCTAGAAAATGAAATCAGAAACCCAACTACAGCGGTTCTTATACTGTTGAAGTTTTTGCCAATTTGGGTTTGGAAAGGAATTTTACCACAGGGTGTTTTGGCATAAACCTCTCCTCTCCTCTCCTCCCTCTCTTACTTTTTCTTTCCCAACTTTCACCTGGAGCCCTTGGCTGGGAACCCTCCTTTGGATGAACAATTTGCCTTCTTTCTGCCTCATTCATTGAAACTATGGTGGAATGATCTCAGATTGAAAAAGAAGAGTATGACACACAGGTGAGGGGTGTTTGCAGCTCACTGGCTAGCCTTCCTTCTCAATTAACCAAGTGGTGGTACGAAAGGGATAGCTTGGGCTAATTCCTGGGGAGTTGGCACATCCCACCAGGGAGTGATATTCCTCATTCCTCACCAGAGAGTAACTGAGGTGAGGACTCAGCCATCTGTGGATTGGAAGGCCATTGTTTCTGTATCCAGGTTCCTTTTATTCCAGGAACCATCTGATATATACACACACCCCTCCAGGTTCCCTCAAAACAGAAGAGCTACTTAGAATCACAGACGTGCAATATCCTGTAGAGTAAAGCTAGACAGAGTCCAGAGATGACACTGTGAGACACCGAGGTCACTTCCCTGTACTCCCCATGGCTCTCCACATAGCAGAGACCAGCATTTGGGTACGGAAAGCTTACCACAGGCCAAGCTCAGGGCTTCTCTGGCTACTTAACCCCTATGAGTGTGTGTCTGTGCATGGGAGCGCAGGGGCCTGACCACCGTTGGCGTCCTCGTCCTGGACGTCAGCCTTCTTTCCAGGCAGTTTAGGGCATTTTGCTGTAGCAAACTCAGGGTCTAAAATAGCTCTGCTAATTCCAAAGTCTTATTCACCCCTGAGATGTCTGTGCACATTGTAATTTTCTGTTTCTATAAAAGATGAGATTGCTCCTGGGTACAGCCAGTGTTCTCATCTTGCAGGTGGTCTGTCCTGCCTGCCAGCCCTAAATGTTCCTGGAATCCAAGGTGTCTGGGAAATACTTGCCTAGTTAACCACCTTAATTAAGAGGTTCACAAAGACCATTTGTGAACATTAGTATGCTAATAAATAGATACTTTTAGACTCCCATTCTCCTCTTTCTTCTATGTGGAGATTCCATACTTTCTCAGGAGAGCACTCCCTGATCTTAAATCTCTTGTTCCATTTCTGTGTTCAGGCTGAGCACCAATTCTTTTCTGGGCCTCCATGTGTTCAGTGAGTGATTTATGCTAAACACCTGACCCAAGCCCAGCCAGCCAGAGCCTGTAGAACAGGCTCTTGAAATTGTTTTTGCTTTAGAATGTTAGATCCCCTCTTGGGCTTATAAGGTACCTTTGAACAGCACGAGGACCTGGCATCTCTGCCTTCATGTCTTTTTTTCTTTGGGTTGGACTCTTATCCCCTTCTATGTATGCATGTCAATCACTCAAATAGCACTTATCTACTGCCTCATCCTCCTTCCAAGATGAAGGCACAGAGAGAGGTAAGTCATTGTCCTAAATACAGTCTCCTTGGATCCCAAGGACAATGAGGCCTCACATGTGACCCCAATTTACCACCCTCTCCCATCCCAGCATATCTGTCTTAGGAACCATATTGACTGCCTCAGAGGATGACAGTGATTAACAACTTGTAGGACCACCTTTCAGGGCAGCTGAAAATCTGAAGGACAGGCCTACACCTTGACTAGAACTGCTTAATTAGGCCAGTGCACGCCCGGCCTGAGTCTTCCCTGTTTAAACCTACAGCTGATTCCAGTACTCTGAAGATGAACTTATGGACACCAGAGCCCTTTTCCAGTTGCTCTTTCCAGGGAACATTGATTGAACTTCTTTCTGATTTCCCCTCTTTGATAGGCATTTTGATGTAGCAAGCATATAAGGCAGAGGGGGAAGCATCAAGATTAGGATGGAAGGACCACTGAGGTGGCTCAGCAGATAAAGAAAGGTGCTTGCCTAGAAAGGTGACATCCTGAGTTTGATTTTTGGAGCCTACATTGTAGAAGAGGACTAACTCCTGAAAGGTACCTTCAGACCATGACATGAGCTCCAAGGTATGCATGTGTGCATATGCACACTGAATACATAAGTGTAAAAAGGCATGAAGATAGAAGAAAACTGTTGGCAGAACGCCTGGAAACCCTTGCCACCAGGATTATGTGTAAGGAACGGGTCCTCTAGCTTCTCACTCTCTGGCCTACTGTCATTCTCACCTTGGTTTTCTCTTTCCTAATAAACTGTCTCTGATTTTGCCACGATCCGTATGCCTTTGGTCCAATTCTTTGTCTGAGGACACAGGAGCTTGGAAAGCAATGCCCTGGGTCTCCAATCCACACCTGTAACATTAGGAGGGGTGAGGGAGCCTGGCCTGCTGGGGCTGCTGGGGCCAGGGTTGTGTCCTAAAGTGCTGGTTCTCTATGGCCTCTCCATGATTTTAGTGGTCAGCTCAGGAATGGACCTCCATTGTCTGTAATAGATACTGGTCCAGATTCCTATATTTGACCCATATGCATAACAAGACTTGATTCAGGATTGTTTGCTTGAATTATTGTCACACAAAGTCTTTTCTTTCCTTAGGATTTCTGAAAGAATGGGATCAAGGCTGATCCTCCCAGCATCAATTATAAGCCTAATAAAAGAGCTGGTAAAGGGAGCCAGATGGAAATTGATGTGGGTAAATTCTGATGCTATCTGGATGCCTGTATCTAACTGTGCCTGCAGGTAGGATTTCCAGTTACTAGTGACAATTACGTTCCATTCTCTTACTTAGACAAATTTAAATTTTGAAAGCATCCTAACCCAATGATACATGATCCATAGAGCACATAAACCAACCTTTTTCTTTGACCTGGTACTTGGTACAAAATAACAAAAAACAAACAAACAAACAAAAATGCCTGGCAGTGGTGGCTCATGCCTTTAATCCCAGCACTTGGGAGGCAGAGGCAGGTGGATTTCTGAGTTTGAGGCCAGCCTGTTCTACAGAGTGAGTTCCAGGACAGCCAGGGCTACACAGAGAAACCCTGTCTCAAACAACAACAACAACAACAAAACAAAACAAAAACAAAAAAAATGCCAATTTCCATATCATTGATGGTTAGCTTAGCATTGGTCTCTGGAGGCATTCTGAGTGAAGCAATGCTGTGAAAGGGGAACATTTTGGTCAGTGGCAACCTGACTCATCACGCTGCTCAATGACCAGCCAAGATTCCAGCTCACCTGTGCTTTCAGCCATCAGGTGGAGATGGGGATAGAGGTGGGGGTGGGGGCCCACATGAGCACAAAGGTATGCTGGCCTGTGGGTTGTTTGGGGAGGACAAAAGACTGATGTCCAGACAGGTTCCTCTATGGCTCTCCACCATGTTATTTCAAATAGAGTCTCCTACTGGATTGGTTTACTGTTTGGGCTGGACTGACTGAGCCCCAGCAAGCCGCCAGGCTCCATCCCACAGTGCTAGGATTACAGGCATGTGCCGCCATGCCCTGGGTCAGACCTCATGCTTACACAACCAGTTCTTCACCCACCGAGCCATCTCCCCAGCCGTTAGCTATCTGGAGCCATGGAGCCACTTTGTAAGCCACTGTGGAGTTTCTTGTCTCCATATGTTGAGAAAAGTGTTTCCCACACCTGTTAGTCCCTCTGGATACCCCAGATGTTGACACACAGTTGAGGAGTAAGGGTTCCTTCTGCACCAAATGGCTCTTCTTACTCTAGAGCAGTGGTTCTCAACTTTTCTAGTGTTGCAACCCTTTAATACAGTTCCTCATGTTGGGCTGAAGCCCAACCATAAAATTATTTTCATTGTTACTTCATAACTATAATTTTGTCACTGTTATGAATTATAATGTAAATATCTGTGTTTTCTGATGATATTAGGTGACTCCTGTGAAAACATCATTTGGCCCCCAAAGGGCCCTCACAGGTTGAGAACCTCTGCTCTAAAGGTATATACAGAGGAGCATACAAAAAAAAAAAAAAAAAAAAAATCTAGCCTTCCTGGTAGTTAAAAAAAAATCCAATGTTTTTCTTACCTGTGGCAGCAATAGCCACAGAACAGGACCGGATCTGCCTGAGTGACAGCCTGTGTCACAGGCAGCACTGGGAAAGGAGAAGGTCTGCAGCAGAGGCTTGTGGCCCTAGCAACTAGCTTGGTGTGTGGTCTCTGAGCTCCAATTACACAGCCCCTCCCCCAGATTCTGGAGTTGGGAGCATTTTGTCAAGCTTCCAGGGGATTCCCAGAGACGCCCCTCAAGGCTGAGAATCAAATCTCTGAGTTGGCTTTCCAAGTATCACCCCCACCCCCAGACCCTGGTCACCCTAGGCCACAGATTTAACTCACAAATACACTACCTACAAAAAGTAGGACCCCTGATTTCCCAAAGTAGCAAGAAGTTCCTTCTAGAAGACGATAAAAGCCCAGACAGCTTCTCCAGACCCCACAGTCTGCTGTCATTGTCACCTGGCACCTGAGTACCTAGCAGCTACGAGCTTTCCGATCTGTGGGATTATAATTTGCTCTTCTCCGAGCACCTCCTTAGTCCTGCATATATTCAGATGAGAACTCCCCAACTGAGACCCCACAACTGTGAGATTGTTTCCTTGCAGTAGCGTTGTCCCTTTATTAAAGTTGGGTTAATGTTGAACAACAATGCCATGGCTGCTAACAATTGGAGACTGTTTTCCTGGTAACCCTGTGCTTTATGCATAGTGTTTCATGTCACAGATGACTGGAGTATTCAGTATGGTGTTTGCAGCCCAGTTCCTTCCTGTTCAATCTTGCTCTCTGTCTCTCTCTCTGTCTCTCTCTCTGTCTCTCTCTCTCTCTGTCTCTGTCTCTCTCTGTGTCTCTGTGTCTCTGTGTCTCTGTCTCTCTCTCTCTCTCTCTCTCTCTCTCTCTCTCTCTCTCTCTGTCTCTCTCTCTCTGTGTGTGTGTGTGTTCTAGCCTCTGTGTGTGGCCCCTTCCTGGTAAAGGCAATGTTCCCACTGCTGCCTATCCTGAACGCTTTCCAAGTCTTCTCCCCATGCCAACAGCCAGGCAGGCCTGGTGATCTATCCTTTTCCACCAGGCAGCGGCAAGGAGGACAGAGGGGCTGCTTGCCTAGGCTTAGATGCTTCCTAGTTGGAGACAGCCAGGGAGCACAGGCTGCAAAAAGTCTCTCTCATAATCCCTCATTCCCACCCTATTCCTCTTCATGGAAGATGCCCCAAAGGCTTTCTGGACTTTCTGTCTCAGCCTTCTGCACTGCTAGGAACCAAAGTAGAAAGTGGTTGCTGCAGAGGGCTAGGAGGACCAGGGTTCAGCAGCCCCTGTATGTTTGGGGCCAGAAGAGCTCCAGGACAAGATAGCTGGGGTGGAGCTGGTACTTGGCAGGAGCCTAAGGTCTAGAAGTAAAGACCACAACTAGCTTGAATAGAGTGAAGCTGGGGCCCACCTTCTCCAAGGCCTCTCACCTCACCTCACCCCTTTACCCTATGCTCTCTCAGGACTTCCCGTTCTGGCCATGTGTCCTTTAATTCTTTAAAGGAGTCTGACTTTATGAAGGAGTGTGACTGGTCAGGGTTAGGCCAGACTGGATTCTCTATGCTTATGACCCAGTCCACCCAGGTAACTGGTCATGAAAACGGCTCTGACTCCTCCAGCCACCTGCCTGTCTTGGCTGGTCAGCCAGACGACTGTTCTTTTTCAGTGGGTTCACTGGAAACATTGTCTAGCTGTGACGTTCCATTATGCAATTCCCCCCAAATGCCTCTGTAGCCTCTGTAGCCTCTGTAATTCTTAGTAACTGCCTTGTCCTGAGTGGTGTGGCTGACAGACACACATTTCCGATGCTGTGTAGTGAGCCTCCTTCAACATGTTCAGATGCACGGAGGGGAACCCAGGACACAATTTCCTTGTTCCTAGCTGTCCACTTTCAGTCTAAAAGGTTGGTGGTGTCCAGGTGAGTGGGCTCTGGGTCCAAGCTCTTTGACTACAGGATATTAACAGACAGGGTGTTTTAAGTACACTTGACTCCATAGATGTGTAGTGTCTGCCCCACTGGTGGCACAACACTTGTGTCAGGGCCTGCCGTGAGGCTCTGTCACTTTGGTCCCCTCACTGTCTCTTTCTCTGATTAGTTAGACAGGCAACTTTTCTCAGGCCCTCATGGTTTTTTTTTCAGATATGAATATTGACCAATCTCCTAAGTTACTAAAAACTTGTAGGCAGTTTGGCCATTTCCAAGTCTCAGATGAGTACAAATCACTTGGGAAGGGGGTGGTACATTCCCTGACCCCAACTTCTCTGGCTAGCATGACTAGATACTTAAAAACAGAAACAAACAAAAACCTTCAAAATAGAGGCCAATGGGAAGGCTTAGTGGGTAAGGGTACTTTCTGAGTTCAATCCCAGAACCCACACACTAGAAAAGGAGGGAAGTGATTCCTGTAAGTTGTCCTCTGACCTCCACACACCACTTTCAATAAATTAAAATGTAGTGTTTTTTAAATGAAAAATAATGGTTTCCAGTCTAGGATTGCTTCTTCCCCTCTATACAGTCTAACGTTGCACAACCTGTATAGATTGCTCTGGGGAAGTGAGTGGGTAGGGACAGAAAGGAAAACTTCAGGCTAAGAAGGTGTAAGATGTAGGTTGGAGAGAGAGGAGGTGGGGGGGAGGGTGACTCAGCAGCTGCTTGAAGCTCCCAGCACCCACATCAGGGAAGCTCATTATAGCCAATCACTCCAGCTCCAGGGGATATGAATCCTCTGTCCTCAGGCTCCTGAACACATGTACACACATGTACACATAGTTTTAAAAATTGTGAGATGTACAGGACACAGACCCTGTGTTCAGGGCTCTAGTCAGCCACTTCCCAGCACACTCCTCTAGAGACTGGGAACGACAGGACTCCAGGCCCTGCTACTTTCCAGGATAGTTTGCGAACCAATGGACTAATGTTTATAAGGTCATTTTATTCACCATAAAGTGCTCCACAGATGTGAGTTACTGCCCCTTAAAATGTAATTTCTAAGAAGTTTCAAGTGTTCCTGGAAACCTGGATGCTTGTTCTCAGATGACAAACGGAGGTCACTGAATGATCAGCCCCTCAGGATCTTGCATCTGGGGTATTTCTCAACTCAAAAAGCATCACTAGCAAGCGCTACAGCAGCCTGCTTTCCTGTCTTAGATAACCACAGGGGTTGGTTAACTAAACACAAGGATTAAGGAGCCAAGTAGCACAGGAGCCTGATCGACAGAACTTTGAGCCCCAGCCTCATAACTTGCTTTGGGCAAATTGCCAGGCTTCTGGGAACCCCATTTCCTCATCTTCTAAGTGATCGTAGCAAGAATATGCACCTCAAGATTCTTATATGATTTAAAGAGAACTGTGTACCTTGCTCTGAAACAATTCCCATCAAAGAGCCCCTCTGCACTGAGTATTGGTCACCCAGCATTTGACTGGCTTTTATCAGATATCTGCATATGAGTCTGAGAAGATAGCTTGAGCCACTCCTAAGTAAGGATTATTGATCCAAAGGCAAACTAAGGAGTGGGTATAGAGGAGTTTTGTGCCTAACAGCTGGACAGAAACTCACAAAGGCAGAAGATAGTTCCCCAGCCCCCACCACCACATCCCACTCTCTACCTACACACACAAACACACTCTCTCTCTCTCTCTCTCTCTCTCTCTCTCTCTCTCTCTCTCTCTCTCTCTCTGCCCCCTCCCAGAAGAACAAAGGTCATCCATGAAGCCATTGTAACTCTGGTTGGCCTATAGGAGGAGGTAAGAGAAACCTATGCAAACAACTTTACTTCCTAGCCTCTGTTTGTCTTCCCACATGCCACCCAGAGAGACATAAAGACTTGTCCATCTATCCTGTTTTTTGTTCTTCTCTTTTCTTCTCTCTCTTTCTTAGGCAGTGGGGGTGGGGTGGGTAATTGGGGGTGGGGTGTGGCAATAAGAATTCTACCCACCCTCACACCTGCTTTGCTGGAGCTCACTCTCCACCCCTGTTCTGTTTACTTCATTCTGGTATGTCCCTCCTGTATATAAAAAATACAGCTGTTGGTAAGCGATTTGTTTTTCCTTTGTTAATCTCTTTTGTAACCAGGGTTCATTTTAATAAGGAATCCATCCAGGGTTCCCCTAAAGCCTCTAAGTAACTTTTGGTTGTCTTAAATGAAGAGCCTGCAGCATGACCAGATCCCATCTCCTGCTCTCCGCTGAGAACCTCAGGTGTAGTGCACCTAGAAAACCAACACAAACAAGACGTGGTTGAGGTGACAGAGCACAGCAGTTCAGTGGGGGTTGGTGATGTGGCATTAGGACTTGTGGGGGTCGGTGATGTGGCATTAGGACTTCATCATAAACATGGTCAAAGATGAAATAGAGTGTGGGACACACCAAAGTAGCAGAGACGTCAGATGAGGGAGCTGAGACACAGCTGAGGTTCCTTCAGGACTGCGTAGGTGATCTGGCCTAGAGTGACAGTTTATATCAGAGAGTCTGGTTCTTCTTCACCTTGGTGTTTCTTCTCCTCTGTGTCCCTCTGGTCCTTCTCCTTCCTGACAGGAAAGATCCTGTGGCCTTTCTGACAGCTCCATTCCCCAGCACCCATATTAAAAAGCCAAACCCCAGTGCAGGGTTGGGTGGCAACAGGCAGATTCCTGGAATTATCTGGCTGGCTAGTCTATATCTGGTCAACTGTTGAGTGGTAGGTTCAGTGGGAGACCTTGTCTCAAGAGATAACGGTAGAGAGCAATTAGAGACAACATTCAACTTTGGCCTCTGTGTTTGTTCACATGCACACACATGTGTACAGGTATCTGCCTGCAGATGTATATAGTAAACACATGCATCCATATAAAGAACATGACCTGGAAATGATACACATTCCTGCCATAACTTGCACATGAGTACAGCTAGCAAGGAGGACTGGGAAATGTAGTATTGGTGGTAAGTTGCTATGCAACCAGTTACAAAGTGGGAATTTTATTATCAAAGGAAAGAGAGAATCTTGCGAGGCAGCACAGCCTTTGGAGGATGGTAAAGAAGACAGTGATAAAAATAGTCCAGGTCATAGAAGAATTCGATTTTGAGTAAATAAAGACCAAATAAATGTACAGAGATGGTAGCTGGTGGTCTGAGAGGCAGAACTACTGCCCACTCAGGGCCCAATGGGGTGAGTGATACAAGAGGCAGTGAGCCAGGAAGCCAGCCAAGGATCAGTGGCTCGTGGGGCTCATTGGGGCTGCAGACTGTACTTGCTGGCCTGGTGGGTTATAGAAGAGACCCAGGCTGGTACATGACTGCTTAAGGGCTTTTTCTAGACCTCCCGGCTCAAGCTGGGATTTTTCTCTGCTGCGCTCATTTTGGATTCCCTTCACTTTATGCACCTGTTGGTTTCCTTACACAAACTCATCCCATTAGTGTCCTACATTTGTGGTCTGGATGTAATAGGGTCAAAGAAAGAAGTTCTATTTAAGCAAGGTGTATGTGTGAGTGTGTGTGTGCACATGTGTGTGTGTATGCATGTGTGTATACACGCACTCGCACATGTTCCATGTATGTGTTTGTGTGTGTGCACATGTGTGTGTACGTGCACTCACACGTGTTCCTAGGCACATTTTAGGCAAATGCTCTGTCGCTAAGCTCCATCTCTAACTCCAAACTTGTAGTTTTCTGAAATAATTTAGATCTTCTCTTGCCTTTGTAGAAGAGATAGCTGTAATTATCTTTCAGGGTCTCCAGATTTAGCAAGGTGAGGTAGTTCAAGAGACTGCAATCCCAGCTCTAGAAGCAGTTCAAGGCCATTACTCAGCTAGAAAGTAAGTTCAAGGCCAGTCTGGGATACACAAAATTCTACCTTGGTTAAAAAAAAAAAAATAAACAAATAAAATGAAAAACAAAATCTCCTGATTTGCAATCCTGAGATTGTTTTGAAAGCTGCTGTCCAGGAGCCATGGAAACACTAAGAGGGGAAGGAGTGTCTGTCTGTCTGTCTACCTGGTAAAACCATGATCATTCCCATATCCACCCCCATTTTGGCTATCTCGTGGCTCAAGCCAACAGTAGCCCTTAGAAATACATGTGTTTTGTGTCTGTTATGGTGGGACCTTGGTACCAAGGATACACACAGTGGGCTGCCATCCTTCCTAGCCAAATGCAGCCCAACTTGAGTTCCCTCATTTGTGTTTGTTTCTCTATGGTATTGGACCAATAGTGTATTAGAACGCTGAGTTTTTCAGCAGCTTCCCTTTGTGAGCCACTGAACAGTGGGTGGCCTGTACTCTGAACTGGGACTGAACTTTACAGAGGCATGTTATTCAGTTTAGACATGGTTAGTACTTTCTGGGTACTTCCTAGGGTTGTTGGAGTCCCCAAGACCTGGAAGAAGAGAAACAGTGCCAGCTATGTCTATACAAACTGGATTTTGATCTGCCAAGGCTAAATTTGTTTTGTTGTATTACAGGAGCATGTAAACCCACTGTACTGGTTCTCAGCCTTTGAATGCTCAGAATGTGGTGGTACACATTGTAATCTCAACCACTGGGGGACTAAGGCAAGAGGATTGTGACTCTGAAGCCAGCCGGGGATACATAGTGAGACTCTACCTTAAAACAAACAAGATCCAACCAAAGAGAAATTTTCAGAAGCGATGGATATGAAGAAGGTATTAGGCTCTAGTTCAGAGGTATCATTCAAAATACTTTTGTGAGTTGTTATATCACCATATGCATGCAGGCACCTATATGTGGCTAAGGATAAAAGGCCTGAAGGTGGTGGTATGATACTTAGTGAGTGAGATAAAGTTATAAATCAGGGCACCTAGAGTGGCATCTGGAGCTTCAGAGCAAAAGGCTCCAATTCTGCCATTGCAGAGACTAAGAGAAAAAAAAACACTGAAACAAGAGAATCTAGAAAAGCCGCGGCGAGGTCCAGCTAACTACCTGAACTGCCCATTATGTTCCCACACTAGAAGTGGCTAGAGGCTAAGAGCACCCATGAGACATTACTGTGGTGGCTGGTTTCGCCTATCAGTTCCATAGAGACCATGCTCCAAAGCATGGATCTTGGGCCAACCCCGTCACCCTCATGGTTCTCTGCTATGCCCAGACAATACGCGCCATGCTCGTGGTTCCCGTAGAATGAAGACTCTTAATGCTTAAAGATTATCTAATATGTTTATATATTTGGAAATGCTCAATAAACAAGATACCCACACAATTAGAATTGTTACCCAATATCTAACCTTTTGATATGTTTAATTACTCGAGACTCCTAGAGTCTGCCTCCACTTTCCTTCCTCTCTTTCTCTCCTCCCTTCCTCTTTCTCCTTTCCTTCTTTCTCCCCTCCCCTTCCTTTTTCCTCGTCTCTCCTCACTTCGCCTACCCCTTCTAATGCCCAATCACCGAGCTCCACTGCAAATATAATGTAACAGGAAAATATCGTGTTACAAACCATTCCCACCCTACCTCCACCTTTAAAGTGAAGCTGTCAGTCAAAAGCCAGTGGGACCCATGCTCACAATGTGAATGTGAAAGGCATAGTACTGGGTAGAGAATAGAAGTTGGAAGAATTGTCCTTGGGTAGACTTGCTGAACCTTAGCTAGTGTTGATGATGGAGGACATCCCACAAGGCAGGGAGATTGGAGTGAATGTTGAAATGTGTGAGGAGCAGGTGCGCTTGAGCACCGCTTCTTGGCAGTTTGCGCACTGTGCGTTTTTCCCTAACTGAGCCACAATGCGAAGACTCGCTGCTACACAGGATCGGGCTGTTTGAGGTGCACCAATGAGGCATGCCTACGTGGCAGGTGCTGATTGGGACAGGCAGGGGTATAAAAAGGATGGCCATTAAGGGGCTAGATCAGAAGAGCTTCCAGAAAGAGAGGAGAGTAGGGGAATCCAGAGAGATAGGAGTAGGGCATCCAGAGAGATAGGAGAAAGGCATCCAGAGAGAGGAGAGATCAGAAAGGCATCCAGAGAGAGGAGAGGACAGAAGGGCATCCAGAGAAAGAGAGGACAGAAGGGCTTTCATAGAGAGAGGATAGTAAAGGATCCTGAATAAAACTGCGTTGAGAAGAACTCCGAGTTGTGTCGTTCCTGTCTGCTGGTCAGATAGAGAAGGGACAAATGGTGGCCCGTACGGGGAGATTCAGAACTCAACTCAGTCAGGGCAGCTAGCTGGTAAGTTCCCAGGTAAATGGGACAAAAGAAAGCTCTCGATTCAGAGACTATAAAGTTCCCAGGCAAGTGGGACAAGTTAAGTTCTCGGATAGGGGACAATACAAGTTCCCAGTTTGGGGACAAGTTAAAAGTGAAAATATAAGTTCCCGGTTTTGGGGCAAGTTGAAAGTGAAAGTATAAGTTCCCAGTTTTGGGAGGATTTAAAAGTGAAAGGAAAAGGCACTCGATACCAACCACAGAAGTTTGTCCAGGAGTCAGTAGAGATACAAGGTTACCATCTTTGTTTCTTTTTTCCTCCCTCTATTAGTACCTATCGGAGGAACGAGGTCAGCAAAAGTTAGGGTGTTTTAAAATTGGCTTAAGAAAGGGTAGTGAATTGATGCACCCCTCTTAATTTTCAGTAAACTTTGGTACTAGCCTAGCTCTTGAATAAGAAGAAGACACAGTATTTAAGGGATTTCTTTTTTAATTGCATTAAAAATAAAAGGCCCTTATGCTTCTAATACTTGATTTCTTAACTTTTAAGACAAATATTGCATCAAGAAAGAGAGTGAAAGTTCAGGTCATGTGTTCATTATTAATACATTGTTAAGTCAGACTGTTGTAGTTTGGAAGTCTCACTAGTTTTAGACTGCAGAATGATAGATAGTTTACAGAACAAATGCTTGATGATGCCTACAAGTTTATTATATCCAGTCTAAAGACAAAACAATTAGTCATAGCCCCAGAAAAGGTACAAAAAGGTAGTGTTGTTGAGTACTTGGGAACTAGGATATCAGCTGAATGGATAGTTCCCTAAAAGATTCATAAGATTATTGGGAGATATACAATGGGTAAGACCTTACCTTCACTTACCCAACAGGCAGCTACAACCATTGTATGATATCCTACCTGGTGATCCAAATTTGAATTCTCCTAGGCAGCTCACTGAGGAAGCTAGGGCTACTGCTGGTTCAACAAGGTATACCATATACAGCCGCTCAACTTGAAGTATTGATGGCCACTGTGGATGATTGGGTAATTTTGAGATGTACTTTTAATGGGACAATGGATAATCATTTTCCAAAGGACCCTATATTACAATTGATTAATACTTATCCTGTGGTCTTTCCACAGATCACCCATAGAAAGCCTTTGTTAAATTGCCCTACTATTTTTACAGATGGTTCTAAGACAGGATGTGGAGCGTTTTTGGTTGCAGGATCATTGCCTGTAACCATCCAATTTCCTCCAGGGTCCCTTCAAGTTATAGAATTACAGATTGTAATAAAGGTTTTTGAACGATTTTCTCATTCCTTTAATTTGTTATCTGATAGTTAATATGTAGTAAATGCTATTAAACAATTGGAAATTGTTGGTAAAATAAACCTAAAGTCCACCATAGGAGAGTTACTTACCCAATTGCAATTTCTTATTTGGAATAGGGAACAACCCTTTTTTATTCAACATATTCGTGCCCATACTGGTTTACCTGGTCCATTGACTGAAGGAAATGATATTGTTGATAAAGCTTCAAAGACCTGTTTTAAGGTTGCAAATTTTGTGCTCCATGATTCCCTGGAGTTAGCAAGACACTTTCATAGCCAGTTTCATGTAAATTCTAAAACCCTATCATCTCACTTTGGCATTCCTCGTGCTGATGCTAGAGATATAGTGAAAGCTTGTCAAGCTTGTGCCCCATTGTTACCCCAGATGGGAATCGAGGTTAATCCCTGAGGCCTACGCCCCCTACATTTATGGCAAATGGATGTCACCCATTTCCCTGAGTTTGGAAGATTAAAATATATTCATGTATCTATAGACACTTCTTCAGGAATTATGTTTGCCTCCCTGCATTCTGGGGAGAAGGCTTGCCATGTCATTGCTCGTTGTCTTGAAGCCTGGGGAGCCTGGGGCATGCCTAAATGTTTAAAGACAGACAATACACCTCTACTTCCTTTGTGTCCTTTTGTAAGACCATGGGAGTTCACCTTAACCATGGTTTGCCTTATAATCCTGAGGGGCAGGGCATTGCTGAATGGGCACACCACACCCTAAAGGAATGTTTTCTTAAACAAAGAGGGGGAATAGCCTCTGGCTGCACGCCTAGAGAGAGAGTGGCTATATCCCTCTTTACCCTAAATTTTTTGACTCTGGATAAGCAGGGACGGTCTGCAGCTGATCGCCATGCTGATTCCGATGCTACCCATAAAGGCATGGTAATGTGGAAGGACATATTGACAGGAAAATGGAGTGGCTCTGACCCAGTATTGGTGTAGGCGAGAGGGTCTGTTTGTGTGTTTCCTCAGGATCAACATCAGCCAATTTGGGTTCCAGAAAGACTTACCAGGGTTATACAGCAAGAAGACAGGAATGGAGATGCTAAGAAAGACTCTTCTGCTGATGTGGATGCTACCAGCAATAAGGAACAATGCTAGTTTTTATTACCTTTGAAAGCTCAGTATTTCTTTTATAAGCCATGCTAATAATCTTTTCAAAAGCCTTTCTCAGTTTCTTATAGGACAGTCCATTGTTCACATTAACTCGACCAGAGTGGACGCCTCCCTGGCCTCTGGATTGACCAGCTGGACTCTTCAAGCAATGTCCCACATCAAGGAGTGGGTGGGAATCGGGGAGGTTGCTATGTGCCTGGTCCCCATCAGTTGCCTTGCCTTTTGGTGCATGTGTCAGATGAAAGCCCGACAGAAAACATCTCAGAACAAGCGTTTGCAGCAGTGGAGATGGACAGTCTCCTCAAGTGTGGCTTGGCATGCTAGAGAGGTAGTCAATGACGGGTAAGACTCCTTAGGCACGTTACCAACCTAAGACAGGGAGCAAACCAAAGCTATTTGACTCCCCATGACGGGTAAGGAGCGTTGCTTGAAAGGGGCAACCTAAAACAGGCACTCTCTCTGCCAAAATTAATAAATAAGGGGGAATTGTGAGGAGCAGGTGCTTCTTGGCAGTTTGCGCAACGTGCGTTTTTTCCTAACTGAGCCACAATGCGAAGACTCGCTGCTACACAGGATCAGGCTGTTTGAGGTACACCAATGAGGCATGCCCACATGGCAGGTGCCGATTGGGACAGGCAGGGGTATAAAAAGGACGGCTGTTAAGGGGCTAGATCAGAAGAGCTTCCAGAAAGAGAGGAGAGTAGGGGCCTCCAGAGAGATAGGAGAAAGGCATCCAGAGAGATAGGAATAGGGCATCCAGAGAGATAGGAGAAAGGCATCCAGAGAGAGGAGAGATCAGAAAGGCATCCAGAGAGAGGAGAGGACAGAAGGGCATCCAGAGAAAGAGAGGAGAGAAAGGCTTCCATAGAGATAGGATAGTAAAGGATCCTGAATAAAACTGCGTTGAGAAGAACTCTGAGTTGTGTCGTTCCTGTCTGCTGGTCGGATAGAGAAGCCACAGAAATGATGCAGTGAAGTAATAAGAGTTGAAGCAGCACAGAGAAGCAGTCACTAAACCAAAGCTGTGGTGCACTTTCATTGGCAAAAACAAAGGCTGGCTCAAAGGAGCCAAAGGCATCAACTCTGAGAGGGAGGTGCTCTGCCCTTGGAGTTGGAGCTCTTGACTCCCTCCTATTCATGGCTCCACAGTGCCCTTCCTGGGCTTGTGGTCCTTGTTCTGATGTGTAAGACAATGGCTTGTGTGTTCCAGAAAGCAGAGTGGGAAAGGGATGACAGAGAAAGCAAGGCTTACTACTTCTTAGAGTCTGGAAACAGTTACATGAGACCTGCTTTTGCAGCTTATTCATCAGAACTTAGTCCCATGACTATGCTTGCTGCAGTGGAGTCTGGGAAATGTAGTTTGCATAATAAATGTCCATATGTTCATTAATTCCGTTACCATGGGGAGAATGTGTGTTATAGGACAGTTAGCCATCCTGGCTATATTTACTTTGCTATAAATAATGGCAGAAGTCATGAGAATTCATGTTACAGCCACGTTCCCATATGACAACATTGTACACCAACCTTCCTTCATCGTACCTTTGAAGCACGAATATATGTCATATGAACACATGATACTTGAGTACAAGTAATACCTGACCATTGTGCAGAGATTTCTGTCTAATATTCAGCTGTATTGAACCAGCAACAGAGAGGAAATAAAACAAAGCCAAATGTTTGGCAAAGGGTTTTGCTAACTCTTAGCTCACATTGTCTATTTGGAACAAATATTGTGTGGTTCACAGTGTTTTGACTTTTAGGTTATAGACAATAATTAGGATAGTTGCTAATGACTTGTAAGAATGCTTACCCCTGTTCTGTGTATCCATATGTATCCTTATGTATCCATAATGTACTTAATATGTAATGATCAGGAGCAGGAGTTGGGGTGGCTGTTTCCCTGCTGTTTCTCCCTGATCTGTTGGTAGTGAAAGGACTGAGTTACTATGGATGGCAACAAGAATGCAGGTGCCTTTCCCCCCTGTCCTCAGAACCCACCAGTTTGAGAACACAGAGGGGCCAAAGAATTAGGGAGCTGGGGGATGGTCATTGTAGTTAATGCCCTTGGTACAAACTGGCAGGACACATGAGAACCGGCATTGCTCAATGAGTGCAGGTGGCGTCCTGCCTCAGGTAACAAGTCTCATTGTCCCTTTGTGTCCTTGGATTCATTTACATCTTAGGCAGAGCATTGAGTGACACCTTAGAGGACAGGAAGGGCAAAGAGGGATCCACAGACAAAGAAGTAGTTTGGGAGGCAGAAAAAGAAGGAAGGAAAGAAAATCCCTAGGACTCCCTAAGGCAGCCCAGTCTAAACTCAGTGACTTGAGGGACATTCCTGTTCATGTCATCACCTCCAGTTGCCTTTGTGAATCAATCTCTCTGTCTCTGTCTCTGTCTCTGTCTCTGTCTCTGTCTCTGTCTCTCTCTCTCTCTCTCTCTCTCTCTCTCTCTGTGTGTGTGTGTGTGTGTGTGTGTGTGTTTTAAAGATACCTTGTGGCCAAAACTCCTCTAGATCAAAACATGTTAAGGGATACATTTAGTGTGGTCTGTGGAACTCACCTGTACCTCTGCTTGCATGACAATGACTTAGTATCTCTTTTTAGCAGACAAACTTCTTATGGCTAGCAGAGCACGTAGCCCTAGTCACATGTCTTTCCAGATGGGCAAACGAGGTCCTAAGGGTTGCTGAACTCTCTACATCTCAGCCTGGTCATACAAAAACAGAAGATGGAGGATGTTCTGTGCCTCATCAGTCCTGATGAGGTGATGGCTTCGCTGTGATCGGGTCAGATCCAGGTCAGGACCCCTCTGCCTGCCTGCAATCATGATGCTTCTCAGCTTTGTATTCCTCACAGAATGTACGTTGAAGGTTTCACCTCCCTAATCAACCTCTTGAAATGTTGGTTTCTTGAGTTTGTTAAGTTACAACTTAATAAAGTTCTAACACTCACTTTTAATCTGGTATCAAGAACTTATAAAAAATACACAAAGCACAGAACAATAAATGCTCAAAGTTGTTGCATGTATATATTCTTATTTTATTAATAAGTGGGGGTACTTCCCTTCTATTTTTGTTTTGTTTTTGAGAGAGGGTCCCCTTGCATGTAGCTCTGGCTGTTCTGGAACTCATTATGTAGACCAGGCTGGCCTCAAACTCCCAGCAATTCACCTGCTTCTGCCTCCCAAGTGCTGGGATTAAAGGTATGTGCCACCATGCCTGACTTCTCCTGTCTTAGCAACATAAGTTAAACTACCCCTTTTAGAAATGCTTTCTCCTTTAAAGAATGCTCTAAATGTGAGTTTTTAAGCTGATTTTTAAGTAAAACAAGAAAAAAATGTGATTTATAATCTATTCCCTTTAACTCATAAAAATTCTATAGCTTTACATGTACACACATGTGTACACACACACACCACACACACACACACACACACACACACACACACACACACACACACACACGGAGGAGGGAGAGAGAGAGAGAGAGAGAGAGAGAGAGAGAGAGAATGTCCACAGGAAGATTTGATTTACATTTCTACAATCTGTATTAAATGTTAAAAACAATTAAAAATTGTTTAATTTAATTACATATTGTATAAACTTGATTGATTATGTGGTGAGAAAAGCCTGAAGGAGTTAGGAACCCAGGTCACCCACCCCCTGAGGTGCCTCCCTAACCAGTCTTCTCCAGCAAATAGTAGTTATTTGGTGAGACCGAGTCAGGGGGCTGGTGGCATAGTCCTGGCTCACCCTCCTACATACTGCGGTCTCGCTCATCAGGGTGGGGATAAGGAGTAGTGGGAACACCTGCCATGTTTCTCCACCAACGTGGAAGGCTCAGGCTGAATATATCCTACATTTCCTGGGCCAGGATGTGTAAGTGTGGCTTGCAATAGTTTGTAATGACTGTGCCTTGTATGGGAGCGTTTTTTGCAGACTTAGTGCTGGCCAAAGTTTTTCCTGAGCCTGAGCTACAGAAGCCGCAGCCTCGAATTTTGAGTGTACACCGTGATCAGGCTCCTGGGAGGAAGAAAGCTTAAACATCTAATTAGAGAAAAACCAGAAACACATGGGGCATAGTCTAAGGGTGACTATGGAATTCAGGGGTGGACAGAACTGCTAAAGCTTTTCAGAACAGCTGATGGAATCTCAGGATTTTTATCTTGCTTTTTATTTTCTTTTTAAACCTTTGAAGGCTGGAAATATTTGAGGATAAATGTATGAGTGTGAGCTTTTTGGCAGAGCAGGAAAAAAAATTGTCATTCTGAATCCAGGTTTGACTTGGACAAGGAGAGACTTACAAAAATACCAGGAAGGCAGAAAATTATGAAAATCATATTTACTTAGGGCTGAAGAGAAGGTTTCTGTCTAGCCTGAAAGTGATGTCATATGAAAAAGGGGAAATACTGAGTGTCCTGAGTTTGTCTTCCCCAATGTGTGTTCAATAGAACCCAAGTCTCACAAGATGCTTATCAGCAGAGGGGTTCTCTGGCAGGTGTCTTTGGGAACCCTCACAGTTCTTGAGATAAGCTTTCAGAAACCCTGAAACAAATCTTTCATGGTAGACTCAGTAATTTCCAAACAGTGGCTCTTTTCAGCTTTCTTTCTGTCTCTCTCTCTTTTTAGTATATTATGACAATCAGATGTATATAACATACTCAAGTATATAATATATATGATTAAGTTAAGGTGATTAGCATACCCACCTCACTAAACAGTGACCACTTATTTGTGTTGGGAACTTTTGAGATTTTTTTCTCTTTTAAAGATTTATTTTTATTTTTTAAAACCATATGTATGTGTATTTGTCTGTGTGTGTGTGAATAAAGTGTTCTTGAAGGCCAGAAGAGGGCACCTGATCCCTGAGAGCTGGAGTTACAAGCAGTTGTGAGCTGCCTGCTGTTGGTGCTGGGAACTGAACTCAGGTCCTTTGAAAGAACAGTGTCTTAGTAAGGATTTCTGTTGTTGTGAAGAGACACCATGACCAAGGCAACTCTTATAAAGGGCAACATTTAATTGGGACTGGCTTACAGGTTCTAAGGTTCAGTTTACTATCAGTGTAGTGATTTTAATATGCTTGACCCAGGGAGTGGCACTATTAGGAGGTATGGCCTTGTTGGAGTAGTGTGTCAGTGTGGGCTTGGGCTTTATGACCATCCTCCTAGCTGCCTGGAATCGAGTCTTCTCCTAGCAGCCTTCAGATGAAGATGTAGAACCCTCAGCTCCTCCCACACCATGCCTGCCTGTACACTGCTATTCTCCTACTTAGATGATAAAGGACTGAACTTCCAAACCTGTAAGCCAGTTCCAAATAAATGTTGTCATTCTAAGAGCTTTGGTCATGGTATCTATTCACAGCAGTTAAACCCTAAGGCAATCATCACTGCAGAAGCATGACAGTGTCCAGGGAGCATGGCACTAAAGGAACAGAGAGGTCTACATCTTGTCCTGAAGACAATCAGAAGACTGTTTTCCAGGCAGTTAGAAGTGTCTCAAAGCTCACCCCCAAAGTGACACACTTCCTCCAACAAGGCCACATTTACTCCAACAAGGCCATACCTCCTAAGTTCCACTCCCTGGACAAACCATATTCAAACCACCACAAGTAGTATAAACTCCTTAGCAGCTGAGCTCTCTTCAGCCTCTCACACACAAAACATATAAACAACAGATATCTGATATGTAGTACTCCATCTCAAGTTTTGTTGTGAGAAATATGGCTTTGTTTCAGAGGTGATACAGAAGGAATGTGTGACTCAGGGTTGTGGGTCGTTGACACACATGGGCTATTTTGTGACTTCTGGGGATGAAGGGACATATGCAGGAAAAATGTGTTTACTTTCTGCATTAGCTTTATGAAAGACTATAGTGTCTGGAGCTGTGGCTATCGCCTTGTGTCCATGAGGTAAAGGCAATGAGAATGGAGACAGGAGATGCCCATCTAATACCCAGACATTAGAGCCACTTAGCTGAGCTTACTTATCTCACCCCCTGCGCCGTTCTCTATAATGTACAAATGCTGCTGATGACTAAATGCCCTCACAGTTGGAACCTCAGGTGACTGGAGATGGGATACCACACAAAAATGGATCTCTCCCTCCAGGTTTGAGTTATTGGACAACAGTAATTTCAACAATATCAGAATCCTTGCTAACACCCTTTCCAGGTAATGTGAAGTCTGGGGACCTCACTCCTGCTGACACCCTTCCTGGGTAATGTAGTTTGCAGAACTCACTTCTGGAAGTTAGAATTCAGTCTAGGATGACCCCTGCGACCCTTAGGACTTGGTTAGAGCTTCAGTGCTCAGCGGTCTGGGACACAGCAGAAACTCTAAGAAGCAGGGACCAGTATGAGATCTTTCTGGGAGTGTGCCCTTGGGGCAGGTGGTGAATCCCAGACTCTTCGAGTTTCCCTTTTGTTCCCAAGCTGTGAGGTAAGCAGTTTTTATCTGCCACACATCCCAACTATGATGTGCTACTTTGTTCCAGACTCAAAGTAACAGGGCCCAAGACTGAAACCTCCAGACTCTGAGCCAAAATAAACACTTTCTCTTTATAGGTTGGCTTATATATTTTAAAAAAATAGATACAAAATTTAATATGCATGGATATGGCTGTAGATATCTGAGTGAGGGTGTGTGCCAAAGCATGCATTTGGAGATCAGAGGTCAACCTTAAGTGCTTGTTGGTTTCACTTCCCATCTTGTGTGAGGCAGTTTCTTGTTTGTTGTCTGCCATGGAGTAAGATCATAGGCTTAGTCAAGCCTGGCAGAATCAGCCTTTCATACTGGCATGCTCCCTCAGGCAAGGTGTCTTCTCAGGCCATGTCACAGAAATGTGGAAGTCTTTAGCTCGCTCTCTCTCTCTCTCTCTCTCTCTCTCTCTCTCTCTCTCTTTCTCTCTCTCTCGCTTTTCAAGACAGGGTTTCTCTGTGTAACCCTGGCTGTGCTAGACTTGATTGATTTGTAGACTAGGTTGGCTTCGTACTCACAGGGATCCACCTGCCTCTGCCACCACACCTGGCTGGGAAAGGCTTTTATGGAACAGGTATTTCTAACATTCAAGTAAGATCCACCAGCTTTTGCAGGCCTAGCTGAAATTCCAGTGGATCAGCAAAAATTCAACAAAAGG
Source organism: Arvicanthis niloticus (assembly GCF_011762505.2). Lineage (NCBI taxonomy): Eukaryota > Metazoa > Chordata > Mammalia > Rodentia > Muridae > Arvicanthis > Arvicanthis niloticus. The sequence goes on along the minus strand of NC_047665.1, from coordinate 1,461,030 downwards.
TTGTGTTACCTCCTCTAACCCCCTCCTTTTTCCCACCAAATGGCTGTCAGATGCTCAGATACCAGGAAGCAGAAGAAAGCCTATACCAGTAGGCTTCCCTTTTGGTTGCTGTGAGGTCTCAACAACAGTGGTGTGACTGACAGTTCTGGGATGCTGAGGCCTCGAGAAAGAGTGTATGCATTTTATGATGCCTGGGAACAAGGTGGAAGGGGGAATAGGAGGCTTGTCATTAGGATAAAAGAAGCCAGCATGAAAACCTGAGTTTTCTTTAAGCATAGCTCCAAGTTCCACATGCCTTTTCTCCAGCTTTGCAAAATTCCCAGTAATTTTCCAGCCCTGATCAGTTATCAGGTATAGACTGTGTTGAGAGGGTTTCTGAGGCCTGCAAAGATCACTCAGTGGTCTGTGCCACAGATGTCCCCAAACAGAGGCGGCAGCATCTGGTTCATGTAGAACTTCACAAGCTTTAAGGAGCCTCCCTCCAGGATGGAATGCTGCAGCCTGTGAGCCTGCAAAAAGTGCTGGTAGGAGTAGTCACACACAGCCTTGTGACTAAGGAGGGAACTTCACGTTGGGATCTGGGATTCCCGGATTCTGCCTTCTGGCCCCACATTTCTCAAGCTGACCTGCCTGTTATATTTCTCACAACGTGGAAAAAGACTCTGGGGCTCTCAACTTGGTCTCTCTTCAGCTCTAAGACTCTAGAATCTTTTGGGCCTTGCTTTCCTGTTGAAATCTAGCTAGGACACCCCACTTGACGATCCTGAGGTAGAACCACTTTCTGAGGATTTTGGAACTTTAAGTAAATACAAAACTTCAGTTTACACTATGTGAAGTTGTGGAAAATTTTATTATTTTACAGATGAGAAATCCAAGGGTAGGGTGGACTCCAGAAACACTGTGGTCACTAAAAGCAGGCTCTCCCTTTCATTTCCTTATCCTAGAGTGACTAGTGAGGGCTAATAGTATTAACTGGACAGGACTTAGAATTAACTAGGAGACAAGCCTCTGGGCATGCCTATGAAGAATTATTTAGTTTGGGTTCATAGAGGTGGGAAAATACAACCACTGTAGGTGGCATCATTCCCTGGGCTGCAGTAGGGTCTGGCTTAACAGAAAGCTAAAAAAAAAAAAAAAAAAAGCTAGCTAGAAAGCTAGCTGAGAAAAACCATCAATCTCTTTCTGCTTCCAGAGAGAAACAACCTGACCGGCTGCTTCTATAGAGATACAATCTGACCAGCTGCCTCAGGCTTCTGCAGCCTGACTTCCTTCCTCCCTCACAATCCTGGTCTCTATCTTGCTATAACAGTTAATATCACAGGATCTAGAACCACCTAACAGACAAGCCTCCAGGCATACCTGTAAGGGATTATTTCCTTTAGTCTAGCCTCTGGGCATGCCTGTGGGGGATGACCTTGACCAGGTAATTGATCGCCCCTAAAGGAAATGACCAGCTGCCTCAAGCTCCTTGTTGTCTTGACTTCCTCACCATGATAAACATTAAATATGAACCAAAATATCCCTTCCTTCCTTAAGATAATTTTACCAGGGAATTTTATTACACCAAGAGACAAATAAAGAATAATAGAGCTTGACCGGCAGACTCTGCCCCAATAGAGTTTCTTGTTTCAACATGGCTAAGTTTCTTGTCAACAGCCCTCAAGCAAAGACCCTCAGGTTCCTTTCCTTCATCCTAATTGACTTTAAAAAAATAAAAAAGCATTTATATGTTTTTGTATATCTGCACATGGATGCAAAGAGAAAACCTTGTGAGGGTTGTACCTTTCCACACTGAGGCATCTCACAGGCCTGAGACTGGCTCTTTCACAAGCACTGCTCATACATATATATGCTTTACTTCTTGCCTCCTGGAAACTACAAATTCACTGTTTACTGTGCCTCAATATTATCCCTCACTGTTCACAAGGATAATATAATATAATATCTAATCTGTTGGTCTGCTATAAAGCAAAAGTATGATTCCTTATGAAATGTTATTTATTTTAGGTCCGGAAACATAAAAATGATCAGTAAAGGATTGCTTCTTATTTTGTTTTTTATGGAAAATATTTTCTTTTGATGAAAATAGACATTAACATTGAAATTGTCCTCAGAGAAATAACGTTTTTTAGACTGAAATAAAACTGTCCTTCTAAAATAATAATCGGCTAGTGAATTATCTGTAATTGACACTTCACAGTTCTCCAGGCTTGTGAGGGGTATACACTTAGGAGACTGCTTAGTCTATTGCTGGCACCTAGAAGTGCAGAAGGCATATAATGAGAGCTCAGCTTACTGTAAAGCATCTTCTTGAACTGGAGACCACTTCAAGATAAAGCTGAAATCCCACAGGAGCACCATGACTTATAGACATGGTGGTCACACAACAGAACTCTCCCAAAGGCTCCCAACTTTCTCTGAATGTTCAATCACTTTATTTCCTGGTGTTTCCCTCTGCTATGAAGAACTTTAAGATATACACTGAAGCCAGGTCTAAAATCTTTGTGGAGTTAGTTATGCTGGAGAATCCCCATTTACAAGGGCTAGGTTCTTAGATCATGGTATGCTCATGAGAATTGAATATATTATTCTTGGAGAATTGTTTCAAATAAAAAAGAAAACAAAAAGGGGTTGATAATGAGCACAGGGTCTACTGAAGTCAGCTGTGGGGTTCGCTGTGTGTGAAATAAATGCAGCATGGGATGTCTGGGACAAGACCTTGGAGCCAGACCCTTGGATACAGTTCTGCCAGGCTTGAACTGCTGCCAGGAGTTAGTTGGAGCCAAAAATTCTCAAAGGACTTCTATAGAGAGATAGGTGGACAGTTAATGCTCTGGCCAGTGTGCCCACTTTGCCTCTGCTGCTGGACAAAAGGTCCCAACGCAAGGTCACTACATAATGAGTCTCAGTTCAGCCAGGAACGAATTTCAACGGCTTCTGTCTGCTGCAGAACAAAGGGCAGAGCCAATTCAGGTCAGCATATGAAATGCTCTCATTTAAGGAGAAAGATTCTTTTTTTTTTTTTTTTTTTTTTTTTTGGTCAGTGGCTATCTGTGTGTCTCCCTGCTTGTGGGAAGAAGGGCCCCTGATGCCCTTGGCACAAGGGGTAATGATGCCTGGCCTGGCCATTACACACGTACTGAATCGGCCTCTTAGCTCTGAGGGCTGTGATATTCCCATGTGCAGTCTGAACCAAGAGATTTCCATCTTTCTTTTATTGTTCTTGTCCCTCCTTCTTTCATCCTTGGAAGGATTTTACAGAACAAGAGCAAATACACATGTTTTATTTTAAATAAGGAGCTTAAAAACTCTATTTCATATATTAAAATCCTATTTTATAAATTAATTATTATATATTTATATAGTAAGTGTATAATTTAGTGATTAGATATGCAATATATTCTCAAATAGTCACTCCAGCCAAGCTAAGCAACATACATGTCCCTCCTGTCACACTGTTATTTTCTTACTATGCACATGTGTGTGTGTGTGCTGAGAATAAAGGCCTTAGTATCTTAGCATACTTAGATCAAGTATTCGGCACTGTATTAAGTATAGTCATCTGCTCCAAAAGTTATCCACCTTTCATAGCTGAAACTTTTTTGGTGGTGGTGGTGGGGGGTGTATGTGTATGTCAGTGGTTCTTTATTAACAGCATTTTGACTTAACCTTTATTTTTAAATTTAACTTTACTTTTTAAAAAACTTATTCACTTTACATCCCATTTACAGGTTCAATACAATCCACACCAAAATTTTAACACAATTTTTTATAGCCCTTTGAAAGGGTGAGTCTCAACTTCATATGGAAAAACAAAACAACAACAACAAAAAAATCCAGGATAGCCAAAACAATCCTGAATAATAAAAGAACTTCAGAAGGAATCATCATCCCTAACCTCAAGCTATACTACAGAGCAATATTGATAAAAACTGCCTGGTATTGGTACAGAAGCAGGCATGTTGATCAATGGAATCTCATAGAGGACCCCAAAATAAACCCACATACCTATGATTTTTGATTTAAAAAAAAAAAAGCCAAAAACCAAAAAAGTACAATGGAAAAATGAAAGTATCTTCAACAAATGGTGCTGGACTAACTGGATGCCTACATGTAGAAGAATGAAATAGATCATACCTATCACCCTGCACAAAACTCAAGAACAAGTAGATGGAGGACCTCAACATGTAACTGGATACACTAAATCTCATAGAAGAGAAAGTGGGAAACACCCTTGACCGAATTGGTACAGAAGACAATTTCACAGCTGAAACTTTGTAACTTTGACCCATGCCTCCCACTACCTCATCCCCTTGGCAATGGGTAGCCTGCATTCCACCTCCTGCTTCTGTTGAGTTTTACTAAGGAATGTCTGTTGATCAGACTCAATCGAATTCTCCCAGATGCTTCTGCCTCTCCCTGAACATTCAACCACTTGACTTCCCGACGTTTTCCTTCCTCTTGTCCATGACATTAGAGAATAGCTTGTTATAAAGAACATTAAAGATATATATTGATTTCATGCTTAAGAGAAGTCACAGCAGTGTTCTCTTTTTCCATCTGGCTTACTTCACTTAGCACAGAAGAAGAGTCAGACAAGCTAAAGACAGAAGTAAGAAAATCAATGCAGGGCCCAAAGAAGAAAGCCAGGGACACACAGGTAAATCAATAACGTGGAAGAGAAATTGAGCAAGGAATTTGAGGTTTAAAAATGGCCAATCAGCCGGGCGGTGGTGGCGCACGCCTTTAACCCCAGCACTTGGGAGACAGAGGCAGGAAGATTTCTGAGTTTGAGGCCAGCCTGGTCTACAGAGTGAGTTCCAGGACAGCCAAGGTTACACAGAGAAACCCTGTCTCAAAAAACAAAAACAAAACAACAACAACAAAAAAGGCCAATCATGGTGGGGTGAATGCCTTCAATCCCTGTACTTTGGAGGCAGAGACAGAGGATCTCTGTGTGTCCTGGCTAGTTTTATATCAACTTGACACAAGCTAGAGTCATCTGAGAGGAGAATCATGAAAAAAATGATTCATAAGATTGGAATTAGTGATTGATGTGGGTGAGCTCAGCCCATTTTAGGTGAGGTCATCCCTGGACAGATGGTTCTGAGTTCTATAAAAAAAAAAAAGCAGGCTGAGCAAGCTACATGAAACAAGCCAGTAAGCAGCACTCCTCCATGGCCTCTGCATCAGCTCCTGCCTCTAGGTTCCTGCCCTACTTGAGTTCCTGCCCTGACTTCCTTCTATGATGAACAGAAATATGGAAGATTAAGCCAAATAAATTCTTTCCTCCCCAGCTTGCTTTTTGGTCATAGTGTTTTGTTGTAGCAATAAAAACCCTAACTAAGGTATTGTAAGTTCAAGTCCAGCTTGGTCTACATAGTAAGTTCCAAGCCAGCTAGAGAGCTACATAGAGAGACCCTGTTTCAAAAACCAACCAAAGAAACAAAACAAACAAAAATGAAAAACAACAAAGAAAGAAATGGAAACAAATTAATGCAAAAAAAAAAACAAAACAAAACAAAACAAAAAAACCCAAAAAACCTCAATGATTCAAGTAAAAACTACAAGTATATTAACAGACTCAGCCCAACAATGGAAATAATATCAGGTGGAAGACATCATCAAAAACACACTATATTCTAATATCAATAAAGAAAAAAGAGTAGCGAACATTACCAGAATGTCCGAGAATTTGGGAAGGTGATCAAGGATCTGCAGAATAAGAGAAGGAACTGAGAGATAAAGGGATAGTGAATCTCTTAAAAGAAATCATGTAAAGTTCTCAAATTTAGTGAAAGTGGACACCTAAAGACAAGATGAATTTAGCTCTTCAAATAGACACAGCTAGAGAAACTCTCTGAAAGGCATTGTAGGAGTGACAAAAAAAATAGTGTCAACAACAGTATTAAAAAGACAAAGAAAAGAAACAGTATCGAAGTCTATAAGGAAAAGACAACAAGTTACCTCCTAAGAGAAGCTAAAGGGGGTGGGAGGAGGGTGAGGGAGTTCAGCAGTGGGCATGGAGTCTCCTGGAGCTGGAATTATAAGTCATTATGACATGGGTGCTGAGGACTGAGCTAGATCTTCTGCAAGAACAGTACACCTGCAGAGCCATCTCTTAGCCCAGTGATGATAATAATTTCTGAAAGTTACCAGCAGACGAGAAAAAAAGAGAAAATTATGCAAATGTACCTTCTCCTCACCCCATTTTCCTTTCCCCGTAAAAACCCTGTAAATTGCTGAAAGTCCTCTGGTGACTTCTCGAATTTGGCACTGGTTTGATTGGTTTTGGCAACCATATTGCAGTGACTCATGAGAGAATACCGTGGGTCTCCTTACTCACAGATGGAGCAATGCTTGCTAACTCAACGACAGCAATTCCGCATGCTTATAAGACTGCAAGAATTTGCTGTTGGTGGGCCAATGAAAACAAACACGTCCAAGGAAAGAGAGCCCAGTGAAAAGAGAATTGCAAAAAGATAAAAATTAAAATGCACATGGCCAGTAACTGTGTAGTTTTAAAAAATGTTCTAGTTATTTATTTAAACATATGTCTTGGGGGCTGTGAGATGGCCCTGTAATTGAAATGCCTGCTGCCAAGCCTGACGATCTGCACTCAGTTGGGCTTCCTCTTTTGTCTCCTGGACTTCAGGAGGTAAGTGGCTTTGCTTCACCAAGTGTTCCCCCTTCAAAATGTACTGTCTCCCACCATGATGTACCCACCATGATGAACTGTGTACCCACAATCCTAAACACAGTGAAGCCAAGATACCATGAACTGAATCCTCCTGATCAAAGCTGAAGTCAAATTGATTGTCTCAGGTATTTCTGCACAACAGTGGCAGTCAGTCTGACCTACCACTGTTAAATCTTTTTTTTTTTTTTTTTTTTTACTTTGTTTGATACACTTTAAGCTTTGCTGTGATAAAATGCATAAGCGTAAATTTTCTCCCTAGCCATTCTGTGTGTGTAATTGGCAGTGATTATATTTAAGCTATTATGCAGTCATTACCACTTCTCTCTCTCCTCCCAAAGTACACTGTCTACCCATGAAGCAGTAATTGCCCATTCCATCCTACCCTGAACATTGCTAGGCCCTAATGCTCGCTCTACAAATTTACTGATTCTAGAATGTTCAGTAGGTAGAATCACATAGTATTTGTATTTGGTTTATTTCATTTAGCATAGTGTTTTCTTTTTTGTATGTATGCAAGCATGCTTCTATGTGTGTGGACATGTGTGTACAGGTTCATGTACAAATGTGTGCTAGTGCAGATGAAAGCCAGAGGTGGACACGGGTGTCTTCTTCAAACACTAAATTAGAAAAAGAAATTAAGAAGGTAGTTCACTTCTATGAGTTCCATTTACTCATTAGGGATGAATTTAACAAAAAGAAAATTGATACTCTTAAAAACTGCAAATATGCTTACAGAAAACAAACTAAAAATAATTTGGGGGTCTAGAGAGATGTTTCACAGATTAAAGCACCACTGGCTTACACAGGACTCAGATTTGATTCCCAGTCACATGTTGGGTCACAACTGTCTGTGACTCTAGTTCCATGGAATCTGATCCCCTCTTCTGACCTCCTTGGGAACTGTATGCATGTGGTGCACATGCACAGACAAAACACTCATATACATGATGCAATTCTTAAAATTTTTAAATATTTAAATTACTAAAATGGCATCCTTAAATGGCAGCACATACTCATGGGCAAGAAAGCATCACACTGTGGTAAAATGGAAATTACTTCCCAGCATGATTTGGAAGTATCTATTAGTGGTGTGGTTGGCTCCTTTGTTGAACAGACAGATCCTAAAGTTCATATAGACACAGAAGAGGCTGCAGAGAACACAGAAGAACAGCTGCAGCAATCCTGAAAAGGACAAACTGGAGCGTGCTTCCTCCCCCACAACTGATTTCAGGAAGTGTAACTATGGTGGTCCAGAACTAGCACAAAGGGCAGACATGTAGATGAATAAACTGGAATTGAGAGTCTAGACATGAATCTGCCCATCCACGGCCAACTCCCTCCAATCAGAATGCCAGGGCCACTCAGTGAGGAAAGGCACCTTTCTCCTGGTGCTCCCGGAGTGACTAGATAGATACAGTAAACACATGGTGGTTCACATTATGCTAGATCAAAAGTTAATTCAGAATACATGGCTGTAGCTCATTGGTAGAATACTTACCTAATATGAAGCCTTGGTCTCTATTCCAAATACAAAAAAAAAAAAAAAAAAAAAAAAAAATCTAACCATAAGAGTTAGCCCCAACTATAAAATTTTAAATTCACTTAGCACATTCCTCTATTGTTTACCTAAAAGAAGTGAGAACATATTTCTGTATAAAACCTTTCACAAAAATTTTCATAGCCCCATTATCTAAAATAGCCAAAGAGGGGCTGAAGAGATGGCTCAGCAGTTAAAGTCTGCTGCTCTTGCAGAAGACCCAGCTTCAGTTCCCAGCACCCAAACTGGGAGACTCACAAACACCTGTAACTCCAGCTCCAGGGAATCTGATGCCCTCTTCTGGACTCCATGGGTACCTGCATATATGTGGTGCATACAAACTCAACCAGGCACATGCAAAGACATAATTTTTTTTTAAAATCTTAAAATAAAATAGCCAGAAGGCGAGAACAACCCCAATAACTATCAGATAGCACATAAACATGATGTAGACATCTACATAGTGGGAAGTTATTTGGCAATACAAAGAAATGAAGTAGTGCTGTGTGGCAAAGCATAGAAGAAGCTGGGAATACCATGTTGAGTGGTTTTAAGTGAAAGTGGCTAACACATAGATGACAAGCATGTACCATATCCCTGAGCTCCAGAACTGACCTCTGGCTTTTCAACATGGATGTCTTACTATACACCATAGGTTGGCTTGAACTTGAGATCTCCCTACTTCAGGCTCCTGAATACTGGGTCACAGCCCTGCATTCTCATGCCCAGCGTGCCTGCTATTGAAAAGATGGCAAAAAGCCATATATGAGTGAGCTTGGAAGGCTTCTTCTGCAAGACAACTTAAACTTTTTCTATATTGAAAGCATTTAACATCCGGGTGTGTCCAGGCCTTTTGCTGGTTCACTTCTGAAACCCCATACTGTGGCCCAGACCGACATCAAACTCACAGCAATCCTCCTGCCTTAGTCTCTAGGGTGATGGCATTATAGGTGAGTGCCACCACAATTTGTGGTGCAGCTGGCATTCAGGACAACTTCCAGGAGAATGCCTAGGAGTTAGTTTCTCTAAAATCATGAACATCTATTCAAACTTACATCAGACATTCTCTTCTTTGTAAAGCCTCCTCAACTTCTCCCCATTCCTGGTGACTTATGGCATCATCTGAGTCTGCCAAGTGGTAGAGATGGGAAGGAGGTTCAGTCTGGCTGAAAATCCTGACAAAAGAGGTCAGATTTTTCCCAATAGAATGAACACTTTGCATGAAATCAAGATTGTGGAAACTGGGTACTAGTTCACAACACTGAGGTATGGGAAGATTACATGTGGTTTAGAAACCACTCTGAAGATATTCAAGGGGGAGTCATTTTGTCCAGAGAAATCTTTAGTGATTCCACTTGAGTTCCAAGTTCCTGTACAGTGTCATATAAGTCTTCCTTGAGAAGGAGACAGGCCAGAAATTTCCTTGTGTTAGCATTTGTGTGCTCAGAGAAGCTAATAGCATCGTTGACAGTGACCTCGTCACAAAGATCCAAGTAGCTATCCATCTCTGAATGCTGTTCCTTTTCCTCTCTTGGTGTGGGGCGTGTGTGCACGTGCATGTGGAGAATGCCAGCTGTATTTCTCTCTTGTTCTCCACCTTAGTTTCTGAGACGTGGTCTCTCACTGCATCTGAAGCTCTTACTGTGTTGTTAGTCTGGCTGGCAATGAACTCTAGGAGTCCGGCTGCCCCCACCCCCACCCCAACTCTTAACTTTGCAGTTACAGGTGCTCATGGTTAAGTTTGGCCGTTTGTGGGTGCTGGGGATTTGAACTCAGACCCTCTTGCTTTTACAGCAAACACTCCTGCCCACTGAGCTCCATTTGTAGTCTCAAATCTATTTCTTTTTTTTTTTTTTAAACCTGTGGGTTTTTTTTTTATTAGATATTTTATTTACACTTCAGATGCCATCCCCTTTCCCCATTCCCCCCCTTAGAAAACCCCTATCCCATACCCCCTTTTCCTTTTTGCATTTATACATTTTTTTAAAAAATAATGTTAATCATAAGAGTTATAAGTTTGGAATTGTTCAATCAGAGGTGTAACCCACTGACCGACCTAGATATAACAACTATCTTTGACTGGTGGAGATACATGAATATCTGCCTCCCTGTCTCCCCCCTCTTTCTCTCTTTCATCACCTAGATCTCCTCTCCTCCTTCTCCTCTTCTTACTCCTTTTCCTCCTCTCAGTACTCCTCCTACCTTAGCTCCTCCTACACATCACCCTTCCTGTTAAAATGAAACTTTTCTCTCAAAATACAATTAGAGCATAATTATGCCAATTTGTACCAGTGAGGTACAAGATAGTCCTAATACCCAGTCCATCATTTTGTTGACTAACCAGCACCTCTGTCATCTCTCCTAACTAAAACATTTAGTTCTGAACCTGGCTTTAGGATGAATGTCAGCTGACAACCATCCACTCAAATCTTTTCTCTTACGGTAAATAGATATAAGTTTTCAACCCCATCAGAAATCCAGAATGAATGAGTTAACTATAATTGTGGGAAGCACAAAGCATATCTTCTAAAACTTAGCCAATTTATAGAGACCTCTGAACACCTGAAAAGCCCCTATACTACCGAACGTTGGAGCATCAAATCTTCAGCCTTCTGGCCCAGAATCATCTGACAGACCTTGGTGATGCAGGATTATTAAGGACTGATTACTCTGTCTAGGCAGATATAATCAGTCGACTATTCTGCATGTGTGTCCTTTTCTGGACAGTAATTTGTCTGTAGATGGAGAGAGGCAATTCTTGCCTAGTGGCTGTTACCACACAACTGGAGTAACTCCAAGGATGCTCAATTTCTTCTTAGAATCCACGACAGGAAGCTGTCAGGAGCAGACAGGTCTCTAATCAATATGAACATTAATATATAAATATTTGTAGCATCAGTTCTATGGACTTCTGATGTTTTGAAAACCAACTATCCATGTAAGGTAACCTGGACTGTTTTCTGTTAACTCCTCTCAGCTATTTCTAAGTAAAATATGGAAAGCACCCTAACAATAAACTCAAAAATATGAATTTGCTATAGTCCCTTAACTCATAGGTTAACCTTCCCAAATCAGTTAAAAAAGTTAAAAAAGGGCTGGGTCTAGGCATTGTATTCCTAAATGTGTTATACAGGCACAATGCCCATGAGAGTATCAATATTCATCTCATTTTTATATTAATAAGAGGCTCATACCAATGAAAACCTTAAATTTGAGATCAAAGTAAATTTTGTACCATTTAAGAATTTATAACTTCATCTTGATAATAATTATACAGATTTCTACCAGTAGGTTATGGCTATGCAGTAAGTCCTAGCTAATCCCCCCTGTTCCAACAAAACCACTACTTGTCCCTAGAAAGACAGACCATTATTAACCACATTAGTCCCCAAGCTCAGGGAATAGGGGCACTGACTCTTCTTTAACTTCTTCAAGCTGATTAAGGGCGTTGAGATTTTAGAAGAGGGGTGGGGGTGGGGGGAGTAAGTTGATAAGCCTCTGATGCTGTGTCTTCACTGAATCCAGATGGAATTCCAGGACATCAGAAGTTTGGGCAGGTCTGCTCAGTATGCTTGATGAGTAGATACACCAAGGCTGTGTATTCTGCAATATACAATTCTCAAAACAAGTTTTAGTATCAAGAAAAAAAAAAAAATCCCACCCCCAGGGGGCTGACATTTTTTTTTTAAAGATGTTGGTTCTGAAGACTTTCCCCCCCCCCTTCTTAAAATTGGTTGTAGTATTTACGTTTCAGATTTTATCCCCTTAGCCTACTTCCTCCCACCACCCAGAAACCTATCCCATCCCCCTCCTCATGCTTCTATGAGGCAGTGACCACACCTACCCCCCTCACTATCCCCTCCCCACCCTCACATCCCCCCCCCACTGTGTGTTCATTCATTCATTTTTCATTCATTTTTTTTTTATGGGACCAAGAAACTCCTCTCCCACCTATGTCTGACAGGGCCATCCTCCCCTACATATACCTCTGGAGTCTTGGGTCCCTCCCTATGTGTTCCCAGGCTAGTGGTTTAGACCCTGGGGGGCTCTGGTTGTTTGGTATTGTTGCTTTCCACCTGGGGTCAATAACCCTTTCTGCTCCTTCAGTCCTCTCACTAAGTTCTCCATTGAGAAACCCCTGATCATATCAGTGGTTAATTGTGAACATTGTCCTCTGAGTGTTTTAGTCTTTGGCTGACCTCTAAGGAGACAGCTATATCATGTTCCTCACATTATGCACTTCCAGCCATCCACAACAGTGTTTAGATTAGGTGGCTGTACATGGGGTGAATACCCAGGTGGAAAGGTCTCCTGATGGCCCCTCCTTCAGTTTCTGTTCCATGTTTTGTTTCCTTATTTGCTCCCTTGAGCATTTTTGTTTCTCATTCTAAGTAGAACTGAGGCATCCCCTCTTGGTCTTCCTTCTTCATGAGCTTCATGTGGTCTGTGGGTTGAGTCTTCGCTAATCCAAGCTTTTGGGCTAACATCCGTGGAGATATGTTTGTGTAACTATCTTCTTTGGGGGTTTTTGGAAGATTACTTTCTTGCTTTTTCTAGGTTGTAGTTTCCCTCCTTGTGTTGGAGTTTTCCACCAATTATTCTTTGAAGTGCTGGATTTGTGTTGAGATACTGTGTAAATTTGGATTTGTCATGGAATATTTTGGTTTCTCCATCAATAATGATTGACAGTTTTGCTGGGTATAGTAGTCTGGGCTGGCATTTGTGTTCTCTTAGGGTCTGTATGATATCGGTCCAGGATCTTCTGGCTTTTATGGTCTCTGGTGAGAAGTCTGGTGTAATTTTTATAGGTCTGCCTTTATATGTTACTTTGCCTTTTTCCCTTAGTGCTTTTAGTATTTTTTCTTTGTTTTGTACATTTGATGTTTTGACTATTATATGGCGGGAAGTATTTCTTTTCTGGTCTAAACTATTTGGAGTTCTGTAAGCTTCTTGTATATTTATGGACATCTCTTTCTTTAGGTTAGGGAAGTTTTCCTCTATAATTTTGTTGAGGATATTTACTGGTCCTTTAAGTTGGGAGTCTTCCCCCTCATCTATACCTATTATCCTTAGGTTTGGCCTTCTCATTGTGTCTTGGATTTCTTGTATATTTTGGGTTAGTAGCTTTTTGTATTTTGCATTTTCTTTGACAGTTGTGTCAATGTTTTCCATGGTATCTTCTGCACATGAGATTCTCTCTTCCATCTCTTGTATTCTGTTGGTGATACTTGTGTCTATGACTCCTGATCTTTTTTTTAGGTTTTCTATCTCCAAGGTATTGTCCCTTTGTGATTTCCTTATTGTTTCTACTTCCATTTTTAGATCCTGCATGGTTCTGTTTAATTCCTTTTCCCGTTTGGTTGCATTTTCTTGAAATTCCTTAAGGGATTTTTGTGTTTCCTCTTTAAGGGTTTCTATCTGTCTACCAGTGCTCTCCTTAAGTTCTTTGAGAATGTTATTTATGTCTTTCTTAAAGCCCTCTATCATCGTCATGAGAAGTGATTTTAATTCTGATTCCTGCTTTTCTGGTGTGATGGGGTGTTCAGGGCTTGCTCTGATGGGGGAGCTGGGTTCTGATGATGCCATGTAACTTTGGTTTCTGTTGCTTACATTCTTGCTCTTGCCTTTTGCCATCTGGTTAACTCTAGTGCTGCCTGTACTTGCTGTCTCTGACTGAAGCCTGTCTTTCTATCTAGTTATCTAGCTTGTGTCTGATCTCCTAGGGGTCCAGATGTCTCTGTGATCTTTTCCAGCTGCACTGATTACAGTGGTACCTCTAGGATGCCTCAGGATATGGTGCCTCCAAGGTAGTAGTCCAGCTAGGTGTCTGCTGTTCTCCTCTAGAATATCTAGGTGCAGTGTCTCCTCTAGAATATCTCAGGATATGTTGTCTGAAGCTCTGAGTTCATTTGTTCCTCTGTGGATCTGGATTGAGTGGAACTTCCAGTATGTCTCAGGTGGAATCCGGGGTCCACACAACAGCAGACCTGGCAGAGGTCTGATCTAGGCCTCAGATCTGAGAACTAGTTTCTAAGACACTGTCCAAGCTAGAGTGCCTGGGATCCCTGCTTCCTCTGGGTTCTTGGAGGTTGGGGACAGAGCTGCCACCCAAGATCTGCTCAGTGCTCTGGCCCAGACTGGAAGGAACCAGTGTTCCGGGCCAGGAGTAACTTCCTGGGTCCTTTTGGTTCCCAGTTACTCCCTGTTTAGGGCGGGCCCTGCTGTCTGCTTACCTAGGATACTGCCTGAGTTCGAGTGCTTGGGATCCCTGCTTCCTCTGGGTTCTTGGATGTTGGGGGCAGAGCTGCCACCCAAGATCTGCTCAGTGCTCTGGCCCAGACAGGAAGGAACCAGTGTTCCAGGCCGGGAGTCTCAAATCTATTTCTTAAGGAACTCTTCCTGGCCCATTGTGTGGCCAGTACCACCCCTTATGTGGTTTGTTTTGTTTCATCCTGGCCTGGGAAGGACATTGCTGGGAACCTCCTGCAGGTGAAGGTTTCAATCTTGAATCTGAGCTGAATGAAGCAAGGGAGCTGGGCCAGAACACTGGGTGTCACTCATGTTTTCTGAGACTTTCTTTCAGCCATATCAGAAAACTTTTACCCTGTCTACATAAAAGATCAGAGTAAATTGGGAAAAAAAATCAGTTTTTAATAGAAATCCCACTTTTTAGGATTTCTTGACTAATACATTTTAAAAGAAAAAAAAAAGCCAAGCTGTAGAAGGGTCTTCAGTCAGCCCCACTTTTTAAATGGTGCATGGGAAGTACTTACATGCAAATGAATAAGGGCAATTCAATGTAGTGTTGCGTATATTGGATGTGTATACTGCACATGTGTGTGAAAATAGATGTATATATGCAAAGGAATTGAATGCTATACAACTATTAAAGAAGAACAAGGCGGGGCTCTGTGATTAGCACAGTAGATTCCTTAAAACAAGCCAGAAGAACCTCTTGGTTATGAAATTTTAAAGATCAATACATCATGTGGGGATATGTGAGTGAGTGTGTGTGTGTGTGACATGCAAACGTGAAGTCCTGAGTTTAATCCCTAGCACCCATGTGAAAGGTTAGAACAGTACATGTTAGAACAGCACAGGGGAGGAGGGTATGTTCCTGTGGCTTGTTGTTGTAACTACTCAATGAGAAGTGTGCCAGGCTTCATGTGTAATTTATAGTGAGTTTTAGTGTCTAGTGGCAGGAGAAAAAGGCTGTGAAGGTTGCTTTGGATAGGAACACCAGGCTTCCACAAGGCCAAGGGCTCTGGGTTTGTGTACTTTCTGAATTCTAAGACATTTACGAGCATCCTGTTGACTAAAAGTTGTCTCAGGAGGACGTGCCAAGTATTGCCGTGTTTTCTGAGAATGATTTGATGGGACACAGCTTCAGTTAATGATTCTAAAGATCCTTTGTAGAAATACCCATGTCTGAAAGTTTGTGACCTTGAATTTGACCCTGTATTCACTCTTAGCAGTGCCAGCTGAAGGCTTACCCCATGACATCAGAGTTCATACTCACTTCAGTGCATGAATATTCTGCCTTCGGCTCCTCTCTCTCTGGATTCTTCTGAGTCTCTCTAGAACCCGTCTCCTGAAGTTTTGTTCACTCTTACTAGTTAAATTGTTCACTCTAGTTGGGACGTGCTTGACATCTGTTTAAGGGTTTAACCTCATTGCTTGTTTTGGTTTGTGATAAGCTTAGTAGTATTCTCTCTGTACCTTACCCACCTAGGACAAGACGCTGGGAAGCTGCATCCCAAATAGAGAACTTGTTTGAACTGACTTGTACTTCT